>NC_092647.1:3301534-3609841 GCF_039555335.1 Amphiura filiformis | reverse complement strand
GACTTATAATTGGCAGAAAAAAGTGACTCATACCTTGTGTAATGAATGGCATACATGCCTTTGGGCGCAGGACTTATACTACTTGTGTGTTGTATGACTGGCGCACACTTACGTGAATTGATGGGACTGCAGTTGGGACTTTATTGATGCGCGCAGTAACAACTGAAAATTTTTTGCCAATTATAAGCCGAACAAACTTTAACAAACCCACAAAAAGTACAATAAAGAGGAGGTCATAATGGGCTATTCAGTTGAAATCCATACACCCCCTGTGGAAGACTTGACCTTAATCTTCCACACAGGGAGTGTGAATTTCAAATGGTGTCACCATTCAGATAACCCCATTTGAAATTCACACTCCCTGTGTGGGAGATTAAGGTCATTTCTTCCATAGGGGTGTATGGATTTCAACTGGAATAGCCCAATTAGTGATTACATCCACCCTGTTTAAGACCAAAATTTTATTCGCAATGTTGGTATATCCAGCAATCAAAGTGTAAGTTTCTTTTCACTGGAATTGTTGAAATGAGAGATTTTGCACATAATTTATTCTTTCCTTCAAGGAGGCCAAGGAAGAAAAAAATCCTCCTTGACCAGGAATTGAACTTGGGACCTGTGGGTATCTACTATCTAGACAAGCACTCTTACGGAGCACACCACTAAATCAATGCGCCATTTGTGTAACCCTAATGAGTTCCGGTAAAATGGGATATTTTGGTCTGGTCTTTAGACTAATTAATTAGAAAGAGTGTTGAATTATAGCTTAAATAAAAGTGTAAAGCCTGTGCATGAATTTGAGTCGCCAAAAAAGTTGCATTTTTATAATTATGGAGAAAATAGGTCAGCGAATTAAAACAATGGCAGAAACGGGTTTGCAGTCTCGAGAGCATGTCAAAAACAGTGAGGACGCTGTTCACGGCCTGGTAGTGGGAAAACGAGGTGGAAGACTACCCATACATTGAAACATATGTTAAACTTTCATCGATTTGCAATCGACTGGTTATCATAAAATATTTTAAAACAAGCCCAAAAGGCCTCAAAATGAGCAAAGAAAACCAGTGTTTTTACATGTATATTAATGGGGCTATAATTTAGTAATGTGCACCCTTACCACTGAGCTAACTTGCCATTGATAGCTCAGTGGTAAGAGCGCTTGTCTAGATACCTAGGGGTCCCAGGTTCGAATCCTGGTCAAGGATAAATTTTTTCTTCCTTGGTCTATTAGAGGGAAAAGATTTGATTGTGTATACCATTACCCTTGAGCACTAAGTAAGGGGTGTACCATTTGAATTCCATGGAGGCATGGGAGTTTTTGAAGAAAAAAAATTCATCCCACTGATGAGTAAAAAAAAAATTAAAATTCCCCACCAAACTCTGTATAAAGGAGACAAAAAATAGCTGCCTTCAGTGGCCAAAAATAAATATGCCCAACCCAAACTCCCATGCCCGCTGAAAATCAAATGGTGCATCCATAACTCTTAATCATAATGAGAGACATTCGTCATAATGTTATCAGCCTTTGAATCAGGGCATGGAATAAGAATTTCCTTTTTCTTATTTCTCGACCCAAGGGCTAAGAGCAAAATTGTTCACTTGATTTCTTGGGAATGCCATTTTGTTTTCCTCATTGTTTTCTTTCCATACATTGCATGCATGTAAGCTTTCAGGAGTCTACGAGTCTGTTATCAGGTCAAAGGTCAAGAAAATCTCGACCTGATACAGTCACTCACTCGCTGATGAAAGATGGAGTACCATCTGAAAATTCGAGGTAGGAATTAATTCCTTGTTTGGATCAAAAGTTTAAATCAAAATCATGATTTATACCAACACAGATGAACTTTCATGAACGATATAAGCATTTTAGTTTGGTTTGGGCATTTTGTTGTTTGAGCCTGGTCCCATCAAGACCTAAGTATGTGTGAGAGAGAGACAGAGAGAGAGAGAGCAGGGTACCTACATACAATGTATAGATTGCCAGGGGGTTAGTCAAATTTGGTCTGGGTAGCATTATATATACTTCCAAGAGCCTGAATTGGGTGGGCAATTTCCCTTCAAATTTGAGATCATTTTGAAAAAAGTGACCCATTTATATACCAACTTTCAAACTAAACAGGGGCCATTATTATATGAGAAGTCTTAAAGTGAGACTTATTTCCGCCGCACATCCCTCACGCCTTGCCGTCTAGATTTGAAAGATGCTATAACAAGATGCTAGGTGAGTCGTCAAATCACTCTCTAGTATTTTATAGTGGTTGAATCACTGTCTGCAAGATCATTCATACCAATATTATTATTGTTATAATGATGATGATGATGACGATGACGACGACGACGATGATGAAAAGCCACACTTTCTGGATACTCATAAGGCCTGCAAATTTTACATGTCCAGATATTGCTCGTCTGGTACACAGGACCACCATTTTACGTGACTCTCCAAACCACTGCACGCTATGCACCCACTGTGGTGTCTGCACGTTTAGGGCCACAATAAGTGGGATGGAGGAGAAATAGAAAGCTCATGATCTTACAACCTTCCGACCGATAACTTAGCGCACCAAACTGCACTACCACCCTCTACCTCTAGGCTAATACTTCTTACGCACTGTTACCTCCAGGCAATACTAACGCACTGTTCACACCTTTTAGGGATTACGATACATCAAATGCATTGAAAGTGCTGAAACTTACATGTAGACCTAACTTGGGTTTAATTTTGGGTGATTTGCAGTGAGCAGTATTTAGTGTCTATGGTGAGTGGAAAATTGCTCACTAGAAAATGAGTTTGGGCGAGCGGTGGCGATCGCTCTTCTCAAACGGCAAGGCCTGATCCCTATATAGCTTGTACTTTCTTTCTACTTTCTTGCTTTTTTCTTTCTTTCTTTCTTTCTTTCTTTCTTTCTTTCTTTCTTTCTTTCTTTCTTTCTTTCTTTCTTTCTTTCTTTCTTTCTTTCTTTCTTTCTTTCTTTCTTTCTTTCTTTCTTTCTTTCTTTCTTTCTTTCTTTCTTTCTTTCTTTCTTTCTTTCTTTCTTTCTTTCTTTATATATTTATATATTTATTTATTTATTTATTTATTTATTTCCTCTTTAAGCTTTTGCTTTTTTCATTTATTACTTGTCCTCTTTTCCTTGCATTCTATATTTTTATATTTAGATATATTTTCATATATATTTATTTCTGGCCCTCTTTCATTTATTGAAATCACACATGGCACATAATGTGACATGGTATCTGATCCTTTTCAACAACCTAATTGTTTGTGGGATTATTCCATTTTAGCTTGTGTGTGCTGAGTATATGCCTGATTTGAACCACCTGTGCATGCAAGTTCAAAGGTCATGTTCATGCATTTGAACATGATCCTATTCACTTTTACTTGTGTGATATTCTTGGCCCACAGTGCAGTGGAGCATTAATATTACATTAGCAATGCAAAATTGAATGTCGACATGCGGAAACAGTTGGTAAGTAAGCGCCAAGATAGCAATAACAGCAGACACAGCACATTCTCTCTTTCTTTCTTTCTCATTTTCTCTTTCATTTTTGCCTTTCTTTCAATGAAATCACACTCGACAAACAATGCAATATGATATCTGTGATCTGTTTAAACATTGACCTAATTGTTGGTGTGATAAATCATTTTAACTTGCATAGCTATACAAATGTAGCTAGATGCATGATAAGAGTCAGTCGCCTATTCATACAAGTACAAAGATCATGTCCATGTTCATATGTGTGTTGCACTTGGACATACCTTTGCACTTATACGTACTTGTGTATTATTGTTGGCCCAGTGTGCAGTGTACATGCAAATTATATTAACAGTGAAAAATTGCATGATAACATGTAGAAACAGCTGATAAGGAAGCGCGTAAGTAGTTAATCGATTAGGAACACGCAATGGGAAACCCAACGGCAGAAACGGCAAGTTAAACACCAATTTGCGGGTACCGGATGCTGGCAAAGGTAATTTTAAACTTCTCGGCATGGCTGAGTAGTGCCTCCCTTTAGAACTTTTATGATCTATGTTTAAGTGAAGTTATCACTGTATATTATAGAATGAGATGTGTACAGGTGGTATTGTAGTACCGTATTGGTCCGAGTATAGTCCCACCCGTTTTTAGGTGAACATTTTTCACAATTGGGGGTGGGATTATACTCAATTTCAAAAAAAAATTATTTTTTTAAGTTTTTTTTTTCGGTTTGGAGTGTCCCTGGACCTAAACCTAGATGCTAGGATCATTCATGGTTGACCTAAAAAAAAATTAATGATTTCAAAATGCATTCAAATTCAATGCATTTTGAAATCATTAATAGAGTATGACATGAATAGAAATTATCAATTTTCATATTAAAAATACAAAACATTTTGAATTTTTTTTTTATTAGGTCAAAAATTAATGATCCTAGCATCTAGGTCTAGGTCCAGGGACACTCCAAAACCTTTCACAATTTCTGGACTTTTTCGAAAAATGGGGGGTGGGACTATACTTGAACGTGGGACTATACTCGGACAAATACGGTATTAGATATAATTTTGTGATTGGTAAGTTTCACTTAGCAGGTATGAGGTGTATTTCTGCATTACAGTTTAATCAACAATCAAATAATCTCAACCAAGAAGTTAGTTTTGCAATTTTGTGATATATTCATTTGTATACAAATTTGGGTGTACGTACGTGCGTAGGAAGGCCACAAAATCTCATTTGATTAACCATGAAATGACCATGAATTTGTCACACAAATTGCACATTATATTTTTCAAACACAAGGCCTTGTTCTTTAAATTATAAACTTTGTGATTATAATGCTTGCTTGAAACAAAGGTGGCTTTTATTCCGGTGCAACTGCCCTACATGCAACAACGTTAACATCTCATTGTATAATGTCGCAAGAAATGCGTTTTTTAAGCAAATAATAAATCAATTGTTGCGATTAACATCATGACTAATACATTGGTCAAATTGAGTAAATACCAAAAGCAATTCATATGAAAAACATACAAATTCATACATAGGGCGTACTCACTATGTAACAACTTGCATGTTTGGTTGGGAGCCAGGCTTAAACAATGTTAAAGGAGTATTTCGTGATCCTAGCATCCTCTTTTTATGGCATTTTTCAGTACATATCCACGAAAAAAAGCTTATTTCCAAAATTTCAGTTGATTCCGATATTGCGTTTCCGAGTTATGCATGATTATGTGTATTACACTGCTCCATAGACAATGCGTTGTAATTTCGTTCTGGTGCACCAGAAGCGAAATTCAAATTTCACGATATCTTTGCTAAGCGAATTAATCTGCAAGAAATATTTGGTACATAAACATTATGTAGCCAGAGGTATCCAGTGGTGTAAAAATCTCAACTTTTTGGGAAAAGTGGGGGATGAGGCTGTGGATCACGAAATGCCCCTTTAATGCCCGCTTTTCCAGTTAAAAACAAGCCAAGCTAGAATCCATGTATGCTCACAAGTGGGACATGTGCACTTGATCCTCGCGCGCTATTTATGCACAGATATTTTTAATGATTAAACATTGTTTGTGCCCTCGGGCATAAAAAATTGTTTAGTCATGAAAATATATGAATGAATCTTTAATTGACAGACTGGTACACAGATTACTGCATGCGGTTAAAGCCACAATGTACGATTTCCATCAAATTTAATTTTGTTATTTACTCAAAATGCTGAAATAAAATTAGTAATAACTGTGCTGTCAAAGGTTTCTGTCCATTTTAAGCTGAAATAACAAGGTATTGAAAGAAACCCCTGGCTATTTTGGCCATTTGATCTGTGGGCGACAAAATGTCTGAATTTGACGTAATTGCTATGTGACAAACAACAAATTTGGCAATTCCATTTAGGTGTTATTGGGGACATGTGTACAAATTACAAATACGCCAACAAATCAGGTTTGGGAAAAAAATGAACCAATTCCATATTTATAAGATCGTACACTATAGCTTTAATATAAATGCAGAATGAATAGTGTGATAGTATAGTTTGAGATTGATCGTTGGTGGGCAAAACTCAATAAATCTACACAATTGGGAATTAACAACATATGAAGAGCTTTGTTTCCAAACCCCTTACATCTACTTGCCCAATTTTGAGAACACATAAAAAAATCATCAAAATAATCACTGATATAAGGTGTTTTCAACAAAAACAGTTTTTGGCAGGATGCTCATCCTACCCAAGCATCCCGCCAAAAACTGCTTTTGTTGCAAACCCCCGTATATCCGTGAGTTTTTGATGAAATTTTGATGTGTTCTCAAAATGGGCATGGATGTAAGGGGTTTGGAAACAAACTCTTCATATCCAGTGTCTTAAATTGATAGTCAACAATTTCATTCCAAAGGCCATGAGTTAAAAAAATATTACTCAAATGTTTCATTTAAAGCCTTAATGTACGATCTTTTTAAATTTATAGATTATTCTTTTTTCTCCCAAAACAATAAAATAATTTATGAAAGTTCCCAATACATTTCGACGCGAAAAACATTGGAAATTTGCAAAGAACAACATCATAAACTTCACCTCTACCACTCGAAATATCTCACACTTTTCGCCGAGTGCGGCCTCAGAGTTAGTCTCCTACGCAGCCAGTTTTGTTACTTTTGTTACTTTTGTTACAAATTACCCTTAGAAATAAGCAAGAGTTCGGAAACTCCAGGCACACATCCCCATCAAAAAATTATCCAAGTACATGTACCTCTCCAGGGGAAGCATTGTGGGTAATCTTTTTTTGTGTGTGGGTAATCTTAGCCATAACCAAAGATGTTTTACTTTAGTAAAACCTAGATAAGCTGATGCCTATACTGATGCACGGCAGTGAAACGTAACCGTTCGGCTGAAATCCAGAAATAGCGTCATTTGTTCTGGTGCTGTCACTTGGGTACGCGGAGAAGAACATGCCTTTTGCAAACAAAATGGCCGACTCGTCCCGGCCCCTTTCCAGCGAAAATACAGCTTATTTAGCCAATGTGAACATGGGGTCATCGGTTATAATATTTTCCTATCATATTGGACTAACACGTCAGCTAAATGGTATTTCACGATATAACAGTAATAAAAAGAAAACTGCAAACGTTCGTTCGTCGGATGTTTGACGAAGTGACCAGCTCTAATAGCGTCATGATGTAAACAACGTCCGGGTCGTTAGGTAAACCCAAATATGGAAACCTCCAAACCTATGCAAATTAGGTGTTGACGAATCAAAATACGATCAGCCCACCTCCAAACTTATGCAAATGAGTTCAGGCGGTTACGTGAACATTTAAACTAATGCGACTCTTGTGTATACCGACCTCTGTGGCCATAACCCAGCAGTCATAAGCTGGACATAGATTGAATTCTGAAATTTGTGAATGAAGAAGTTTTCATGTTGTTATTAGTAGAAAACAAAATGAAGACCTAATATTATTGAGCGATTTGGTGGACCATTTTTAGCACTATGAAAAAAGTTTAGTTTGAAAAAGCTGAAAATTTGTGAAATGACGGTCCATGAAGCCTTTCATGGACAAGTAGTTTTCCTCATTATTGTAGGCCTATAAATTCTGTTAAACATAGGGCCTGGCAAATATTGACAGCAGAAGCGAAAATGGGCACTTGTTTACCCACTATGCAGGGGGGTGTTTTTTGCAAAATAAAGGTCCAATTGAAGCCATTTTGGTGCATCATTTTTACACTATTTAAGTTGAGACTCGCAATTAAAGCATGCATGGATCGATGTTGAAGTCAGCATGGAGTCTGTCTTAATAATACTGACTTTGTTGACAAAATGTGACGGGCCCTGCATATCGGGGGCCGACAGTAATTTCCACATGTTTTTATAACAAAGACTCGCCGCGCGCCTCCCAGTTCTGGCACTCCGTGTATCTGCGCTGGTTTCAGATAAAAAGCGTGATTCCCGAAATACAATTTTAAAAATGGGTCATTTTTCATACACTTGTTCATGAAATTGAAAAAATGTGCTCTTTATTCACCAATCGCATGTATAAATCATTGTAGTTTCATTATTTAATTCATTTATGAATTTCAGTTTCATTCTTCTGTTTGGTGCACATACTAGGTCACATAAATTATATGATGCATATATATACAACCGCGGGTGCCGTACATTAATTTCCATCAAAAAGGGGTATATTAGAAATATTATTCGCGTTTTAGCGAAAAAAGTGGCATTGTAGAAGGGCAAAAAATTCCCGAAATTGCTCAAAATAGGGGCGTTTTTATCCTGAAAAGAACCCGCCTTCAAGCAATGCCTAAAATAATTGCAGGCCTATATAATCATAAGACCTACTTCCGATCGACCCGACTGCGCGGTTTTTAGGCATGTGCCTACTGCCTACTATCATGACTATAAAAACTACGCAATTTGATATTTTTCTCTCCTCCTTTTCTCCCTTTGCTCTTCTCTTTTCTACGTTTTTTCCCTTTCTTTTTTTCTTCTCTTCTATACTTAGCAAAAAAGTGGGGCGCCCATGGGCGCCCCGCTTGCGACGCGCCTGTTGGACTTAGTGCATGGAGCTGTATTTGCATAAACAATACATGGGTGAGTGCACACACACAGCCAGTAGGAAACCGTTCTAGCAGCAAATGTATTAACAGTGGACATCCCTATTATTAGGTCAATAATTTCACAAATCCTGGTTGCGAGGTTGTCTTATATCTGTGCACATTCATGGTACGAAGGAATTTTTGTATATGAATTGCCCTGTGCGGAGGAAAGGATAGAGAATACAGGGTTTTTCTTGATTTTGAATTATAGGTTAATAACTGCGCATTAGTTATTTGGAGGGCATTGTGAAAAATCTAAACATTTTGCCTTTGGAACCGAGGAATATCCCGAGGTGTTCTCGGCCCCGAGGTATATTCCGAGGTCCAAAGCAAAATGTTTAGATTTTTCACAATGCCCCTCATTAATCTGCAAAGTTATTAACCTAATTCATTGCCGTCACTTTTAACTCATCACTCAACCAAATCTCAAGATTTTATTCTCTGAAATTTGTTGAAATAAACAATTTTTATCAAAACTGATATTTTGCCCTTCAAAAAGTCGATCAGGCTAAAACGGACTTACCAATTACAGCACTGCGCAATCACGCCATGTGCAAATATGGTAGTTGCGTGCGCGTGGAGTGTTCTGGCGCAACAGATGCGCATACGTGGAGGTCATTGATGGATATCAATAACCTCCGCGCCGGTACACCGCGTTGTGCGAAAATCATCTAACGACCAATTTGATTGGGACGCACATATGGCATGATACGCGGAGGTTATGAATACATAGTATTGATTTAAAGCCATAATGTACAATTTCCATCAAATTTTAATTTTGTTATTCTTACTCAAAATGTTGAATTAATATTATTAATAACTGTCAGGAAAGGTTTCTGTACATCTTAAGATAAAATAACAAGGTAAAGTGAAAGAAACCCCACTGGCTATTTTGGAGTTTAATGGAGGGACTTAATGTCTGAATATGACAAAGCATAACACATTTGGCTGATTTCATTTTTGTGAAAGTTGGGACTTGTGTAGACATTAGAAATATGCCAACAAATCAGGTTTGAGAATAATTAGCCATTTTCATATAATAAGATTGTGCTTTAATCTAGCTTGTATATAAGCTCGATGAGAAAATCTCAAAATGATTTTTGTTCTCAAATAAAATAAATGAAATGTGGTACTAATTGCCTACAAACAATTTTTTTATTTTTTATTCAGCTTAATATTTTTCTTAGTTTGTTTTATAATTTCAGATTTTGTCAGACCACCAGCAATATGGCAGAAGCACATCAAATCAGAAGATGTGACCTGCAGTATGTTAGGCCAATTGGTCATGGAGGTTCCAGCACAGTTTTTGAAATGTTGTGGAAAAACAATGGAAATAAACAAGTTGCAGTCAAAAGATTATACAAACTAGACAAAAGTGAAGTAGATATTTTGCTAACACTTAAACACACAAATATTGTCCAACTATTGGGTGTAGTAGATGAAGAAATGGACTATATGTTGGTGTTAGAATACTGTGAAAGAGGATCGCTTCGTTCTTATTTAGATGACCACAGTGATCAGCCTTTGACACCACAGCTGTTTTATGATTGGGCAGAGCAAGCAGCCAAACCTGTCAAGTATCTGAAACAGATGCGGATTATTCATAAAGATATCAAGTCGGCAAACTACCTCATCACGAAAAACAATATGCTAAAGCTGGCTGATTTTGGATTGTCCAAGAAAGAGGTTGGAGTAACACTAAGCAATGCTAGTCTGTCTGCAACTCCTGCCTATATGGCACCTGAGTTGTACAAGGAGTATATACTTTCTCCCACATATGACATATTTGCACTAGCAGTGGTTCTGTGGGAATTATTGACTAGGCAGGTGCCATTCAAAGGCAAGGAGAATATCAACATCATGTATAGAGTTTGTATAGAGAATGAGCGTTTGCCCATCCCACCAGATTGCCCACAAATCCTAGCAAACTTGATGAAGCAGTGTTGGGTCACAGAACGGCAAAAGAGGCCAAGTATTGATGATATGTTATCTACTATCAAAGAAGCAAGGATTTCAGCTTTAGGTGTGCATGAACAACACTTGTTTTCTTCCACTGAAGGTCTTTCAAGTTCGTCACTAGGTAGTGCAAACAGCAACTTCACTCCCACATCAGTGCTTGACTTGAATGGTGCAACTTCATCAGGAACAAATAACAGAGATCAGGTGCTGTTGTCTGGTGCAAAGCAAGATATGGAACTACAGGAAAATGATAAGGTGCGTATTTAGGACAAGGGTGAATATTTGTGGTAACAGGCATGGGTCACACCCAGAATTTTGGACATTTGGAGTTAGATGAAAGGATTTCTTTTGGTGAAAGTAATGCTATGGAGCTTTTTAGGCCTTTTAACCAGGGCGGGATTTACCTTATGGAGGCCAGGCCAAAATTTGGAGGCCCCGAACTCACAAGCCGAGGAAGGCATGTGCACTCAAGTCAGTGGCCAAGTTTTGGTTTACGTATAATATAGAGGGTGACTAACATATTTTGTTCTGGTTTTACTAGGACTTTTCTGTATAAAGCACAAGAAAAAATTTAATTTCAGACTATTTTTGCCCCAGATCAGCATGAATTTTGCTATTTGAAAAGCGCTGAAGTGCAGAAAATTTTAAAATTTTGCCCTATTTTGGCCACTGCTGTTATTGGGGTTAAAATCCGGTGCTGAGATTGTCTAATATAATGAAGGCTGACAACAATTGAGCACAAATAACCACGACGTCATTGCACTGAACAATTTCGGCGCAGGAAATTTGAATATCGCGTGTTGAGAGCCGGCTGTTTTTTTTTCATTTTTATGGTCACTATGAGTTTGTTTTAAATAAAACCATGTGATTTGTGCTTGATAATTATTTGTCTAACATATGAGGCATAATGTTGTGATTGCCGGAGTCATCCTTTTAAACAAAGCATTCCTCTATGGTAAGGCTATATGGTAGTAATTAATTAATTCAAATGGCTTCAAGTTTGCTTTGATTCTGTTGCATATTTAGAACAAGCGTGTTGCACTTGATCATGATCAAACTTAAAGGAAAGGTTGCATGAGTAGTATGCATAGCACATATTCATTTATTCTTGCATTATGCACATTGCACACACATTGTAACCTTGTGTTTTAAATATTTTTCTTCTTGTCTTTGGCTATAGATTGGTCCAGGATCTAGTGGTTCTTCAGGACCTATCAGGCGTGGTGTAAGTTGAGTTGTGTTGTAGTTTCTAAATCTGAATACATAATATTGTACATAATTATAGTTAGCTATTTTGTTGGAGTAATGATGAAAAGTTATTTGTGGCATTATTTAAATGAACTACAGTGATACCTGTTCTAAACACTTCAAAAAAGTATTATATTCCAAGGCATCATATATTAAATACCGTATAAAAAACAGATATACCCTAAAGATTCACCTAATAGTGCACAGGGCTCCTTTACATTATGATACATTTCACGTATAAATAGAGAGTTCCCTCCTGTGAAAATTTCCTACAAGAATTAACAGTCTGTTCCCTTATTTGCTGGTGCGATTTTTAAGGGAGGGCACTTTTAGTGTGTGCTTTAAATTCAGTTGTGTCAAGGGAGCCCATATGCGCCATTAGGTGAATCTTTACAGTAGATTACTAGGAAGTAAATAATATGGCTTATGTCTAATTGGAGGCAAGAAATAATTTCTTGTTTCTTTGACTAAAAAGCTTAGAGCAAATTATTTGTTTTATCCAAGCAGGCAACTGGGGCATGTGGTTGATTATCATAGACTTTAAATCTGCTTGTTTGACTGGTCTCACCAGCTTGGTGGTGTTCATATAGCTTTGTATATTTTTGCCAAGTTTCCTATTGGGAAGGATCAGAACAAACAAACTCTTTTTAGAGTGTAAGAGAATAAAAGACCGCCCCTTTTGCACCCTGGTTATATGCCACTGGACTATCTAGTGTATCAAACATAAAAAATCAAAGAAGTATGTGATTTTAATATTCTGAAGGGGCTCTATCCATAATAGTTATGTTACTATCAGTACATAATTAAAAATCTCTAGGTTCTGTGTTATTATGTGTGTATAATGGGGAAATGGCTAGGACCTGCCTGGTCTTCACATGTAACATTGTTTTCAGGCTTTTGTAAGCATATCAGTAGCAGCATTTCTTCTTTCTTTGATTATAGCATAGTCCAAGGCCAACACCATACCAAAGGACCAGTAGAGAGAGGGTAAGTTGAATTTGGTTATAATTTGTCAGATGCCAGAAAAATACAGAACCACATACAGAATTATGTTAAATTATGTATTATTAAAATAATGGCAAACTTCAGAGTGATATTTTAGCCTATACAAAATGATTGTGAATGCATTCACAGACTTGTGCCAAGTCAGTTCGTGTCTGAAAAAATGTAAAGGACATTTGTGCTCACAGAGCACAAACAGAGCTGACAAATTGTGACCTGTTAATGACCTTTGACTCTAGATCTGTGTACAACATGTGAACCTGTGAAGGTATTAGGCCTACATGTATTTGTGACACTGCACTGTGCATCGGTCCCGGGTCATGATCAGTTTGTAGCACAAAACAAACTAGATCTACAATCTTGGAAGAAAGTACTTGGAATGATTGGCACATTCTGTCGAAATTCCGTGCAGAATTTCTTATGATCACATAAATAGCGTATATTGTGTTTAATAGGAACAAACATGACATCTAGAACAATGATCTACCCTTCCCCTCTCCCCATCAATCAATGTTGGACACATTGGGGAACCGCTGAAGACATTGCATTTCTCAACATTGAAAGGGGGAGAGGGGGTGACAGTTTTCCGTTCTTTACACACAAGGGTTCCAAGACTTATTTCCAAAATTGTAGCTATAGATCTGAACCTAGCCATAGCAGAAATGACCCCTAATTGACCTTTGACCCCTATCATGAATCTAGTATTTGACCTTTGACCCAAAGTTGAAGTTTTAACTTTGTTGCACCAGCTAAGGTCAATGCATGTGTGTGATGTAAGTCCCTACTCTACTACTTAATTTATGTGAGAACTAGAATTTTCAAGATATTTTGTAAATGACCGGAAGTGCTTCCTTAATCTGAGAAAAGTGATTCTCACACATGCTCAGTGTTTACTTTTGTTTTCAGAGCGTCAAACCGATCAATCGATTCAAATCGCTGAGGCAAAAATGGTGTCGCTTTTGTGAGTTGAAGAAATCTCAACTTCTGAGCGATGTCACTTGACACATGAAATGCATCAACCAATCATTTCCTATCAACTGGATCTATTATTTTGCTAATTAATTTACTTTTCTCGATCATTAACTTTCAGAGAGGAATTAATTCAAAGCAATAATTATTGACAGCAATGGATGTTCTAAAAATGTATTTTGTGGTATTTAGAATATTTTAATTGTCATCTGCAATCGCTATCACCATGATAAGTATAAATGCAAAAGCGACAAGCAATGCATCATAAAATTTGGCAAGTATAAATTCAGCTGTAAACCTAGTTTGTAGCTTTCTTTAAACTGATATTTCTTATTTTTGTGGCCTTACTTGCAGCAAAAGAATGTCAGCCTTGAAGTGCAGAAAATTTTAAAATTTTGCCCTATTTTGGCCACTGCTGTTATTGGGGTTAAAATCCGGTGCTGAGATTGTCTAATATAATGAAGGCTGACAACAATTGAGCACAAATAACCACTTACGTCATTGCACTGAACAATTTGGTATGCAGGAAATTTGAATATCGCGTGTTGAGAGCCGGCTGTTTTTTTTTTCATTTTATGGTCACTATGAGTTTGTTTTAAATAAAACCATGTGATTTGTGCTTGATAATTATTTGTCTAACATATGAGGCATAATGTTGTGATTGCGGAGTCATCCTTTTAAACAAAGCATTCCTCTATGGTAAGGCTATATGGTAGTAATTAATTAATTCAAATGGCTTCAAGTTTGCTTTGATTCTGTTGCATATTTAGAACAAGCGTGTTGCACTTGATCATGATCAAACTTAAAGGAAAGGTTGCATGAGTAGTATGCATAGCACATATTCATTTATTCTTGCATTATGCACATTGCACACACATTGTAACCTTGTGTTTTAAATATTTTTCTTCTTGTCTTTGGCTATAGATTGGTCCAGGATCTAGTGGTTCTTCAGGACCTATCAGACGTGGTGTAAGTTGAGTTGTGTTGTAGTTTCTAAATACGGATACATAATATTGTACATAATTATAGTTAGCTATTTTGTTGGAGTAATGATGAAAAGTTATTTGTGGCATTATTTAAATGAACTACAGTGATACCTGTTCTAAACAAAAAAAAAAAAGTATTATATTCCAAGGCATCATATATTAAATACCGTATAAAAAACAGATATACCCTAAAGATTCACCTAATAGTGCACAGGGCTCCTTTACATTATGATACATTTCACGTATAAATAGAGAGTTGCCTCCTGTGAAAATTTCCTACAAGAATTAACAGTCTGTTCCTTATTTGCTGGTGCGATTTTTAAGGGAGGCACTTTTAGTGTGTGCTTTAAATTCAGTTGTGTCAAGGGAGCCCATATGCGCCATTAGGTGAATCTTTACAGTAGATTACTAGGAAGTAAATAATATGGCTTATGTCTAATTGGAGGCAAGAAATAATTTCTTGTTTCTTTGACTAAAAAGCTTAGAGCAAATTATTTGTTTTATCCAAGCAGGCAACTGGGGCATGTGGTTGATTATCATAGACTTTAAATCTGCTTGTTTGACTGGTCTCACCAGCTTGGTGGTGTTCATATAGCTTTGTATATTTTTGCCAAGTTTCCTATTGGGAAGGATCAGAACAAACAAACTCTTTTTAGAGTGTAAGAGAATAAAAGACCGCCCTTTTGCACCCTGGTTATATGCCACTGGACTATCTAGTGTATCAAACATAAACAATCAAAGAAGTATGTGATTTTAATATTCTGAAGGGGCTCTATCCATAATAGTTATGTTACTATCAGTACATAATTAAAAATCTCTAGGTTCTGTGTTATTATGTGTGTATAATGGGGAAATGGCTAGGACCTGCCTGGTCTTCACATGTAACATTGTTTTCAGGCTTTTGTAAGCATATCAGTAGCAGCATTTCTTCTTTCTTTGATTATAGCATAGTCCAAGGCCAACACCATACCAAAGGACCAGTAGAGAGAGGGTAAGTTGAATTTGGTTATAATTTGTCAGATGCCAGAAAATACAGAACCACATACAGAATTATGTTAACTTATGTATTATTAAAATAATGGCAAACTCAGCGTCATATTTTAGCCTCGCCAAAATGATTGTGAATGCATTCACAGACTTGTGCCAAGTCAGTTCGTGTCTGAAAAATGTAAAGGACATTTGTGCTCACAGAGCACAAACAGAGCTGACAAATTGTGACCTGTTAATGACCTTTGACTCTAGATCTGTGTACAACATGTGAACCTGTGAAGGTATTAGGCCTACATGTATTTGTGACACTGCACTGTGCATCGGTCCCGGGTCATGATCAGTTTGTAGCACAAAACAAACTAGATCTACAATCTTGGAAGAAAGTACTTGGAATGATTGGCACATTCTGTCGAAATTCCAGTGCAGAATTTCTTATGATCACGCAAATGACGTATATTGTGTTTAATAGGAACAAACATGACATCTAGAACAATGATCTACCTTCCCTCTCCCCATCAATCAATGTTGGACACATTGGGGAACCGCTGAAGACATTGCATTTCTCAACATTGAAAGGGGGAGAGGGGGTGACAGTTTTCCGTTCTTTACACACAAGGGTTCCAAGACTTATTTCCAAAATTGTAGCTATAGATCTGAACCTAGCCATAGCAGAAATGACCCCTAATTGACCTTTGCCCCCTATCATGAATCTAGTATTTGACCTTTGACCCAAAGTTGAAGTTTTAACTTTGTTGCACCAGCTAAGGTCAATGCATGTGTGTGATGTAAGTCCCTACTCTACTACTTAATTTATGTGAGAACTAGAATTTTCAAGATATTTTGTAAATGACCGGAAGTGCTTCCTTAATCTGAGAAAAGTGATTCTCACACATGCTCAGTGTTTACTTTTGTTTTCAGAGCGTCAAACCGATCAATCGATTCAAATCGCTGAGGCAAAAATGGTGTCGCTTTTGTGAGTTGAAGAAATCTCAACTTCTGAGCGATGTCACTTGACACATGAAATGCATCAACCAATCATTTCCTATCAACTGGATCTATTATTTTGCTAATTAATTTACTTTTCTCGATCATTAACTTTCAGAGATGAATTAATTCAAAGCAATAATTATTGACAGCAATGGATGTTCTAAAATGTATTTTGTGGTATTTAGAATATTTTAATTGTCATCTGCAATCGCTATCACCATGATAAGTATAAATGCAAAAGCGACAAGCAATGCATCATAAAATTTGGCAAGTATAAATTCAGCTGTAAACCTAGTTTGTAGCTTTCTTTAAACTGATATTTCTTATTTTGTGGCCTTACTTGCAGCAAAAGAATGTCAGCTTGCCAAGTGCAGAAAATTTTAAAATTTTGCCCTATTTTGGCCACTGCTGTTATTGGGGTTAAAATCCGGTGCTGAGATTGTCTAATATAATGAAGGCTGACAACAATTGAGCACAAATAACCACGACGTCATTGCACTGAACAATTTCGGCGCAGGAAATTTGAATATCGCGTGTTGAGAGCCGGCTGTTTTTTTTTCATTTTTATGGTCACTATGAGTTTGTTTTAAATAAAACCATGTGATTTGTGCTTGATAATTATTTGTCTAACATATGAGGCATAATGTTGTGATTGCCGGAGTCATCCTTTTAAACAAAGCATTCCTCTATGGTAAGGCTATATGGTAGTAATTAATTAATTCAAATGGCTTCAAGTTTGCTTTGATTCTGTTGCATATTTAGAACAAGCGTGTTGCACTTGATCATGATCAAACTTAAAGGAAAGGTTGCATGAGTAGTATGCATAGCACATATTCATTTATTCTTGCATTATGCACATTGCACACACATTGTAACCTTGTGTTTTAAATATTTTTCTTCTTGTCTTTGGCTATAGATTGGTCCAGGATCTAGTGGTTCTTCAGGACCTATCAGACGTGGTGTAAGTTGAGTTGTGTTGTAGTTTCTAAATACGAATACATAATATTGTACATAATTATAGTTAGCTATTTTGTTGGAGTAATGATGAAAAGTTATTTGTGGCATTATTTAAATGAACTACAGTGATACCTGTTCTAAACACTTCAAAAAAGGATTATATTCCAAGGCATCATATATTAAATACCGTATAAAAAACAGATATACCCTAAAGATTCACCTAATAGTGCACAGGGCTCCTTTACATTATGATACATTTCACGTATAAATAGAGAGTTCCCTCCTGTGAAAATTTCCTACAAGAATTAACAGTCTGTTCCCTTATTTGCTGGTGCGATTTAGGGAGGGCACTTTTAGTGTGTGCTTTAAATTCAGTTGTGTCAAGGGAGCCCATATGCGCCATTAGGTGAATCTTTACAGTAGATTACTAGGAAGTAAATAATATGGCTTATGTCTAATTGGAGGCAAGAAATAATTTCTTGTTTCTTTGACTAAAAAGCTTAGAGCAAATTATTTGTTTTATCCAAGCAGGCAACTGGGGCATGTGGTTGATTATCATAGACTTTAAATCTGCTTGTTTGACTGGTCTCACCAGCTTGGTGGTGTTCATATAGCTTTGTATATTTTTGCCAAGTTTCCTATTGGGAAGGATCAGAACAAACAAACTCTTTTTAGAGTGTAAGAGAATAAAAGACCGCACCTTTTGCACCCTGGTTATATGCCACTGGACTATCTAGTGTATCAAACATAAACAATCAAAGAAGTATGTGATTTTAATATTCTGAAGGGGCTCTATCCATAATAGTTATGTTACTATCAGTACATAATTAAAAATCTCTAGGTTCTGTGTTATTATGTGTGTATAATGGGGAAATGGCTAGGACCTGCCTGGTCTTCACATGTAACATTGTTTTCAGGCTTTTGTAAGCATATCAGTAGCAGCATTTCTTCTTTCTTTGATTATAGCATAGTCCAAGGCCAACACCATACCAAAGGACCAGTAGAGAGGGTAAGTTGAATTTGGTTATAATTTGTCAGATGCCAGAAAAATACAGAACCACATACAGAATTATGTTAAATTATGTATTATTAAAATAATGGCAAACTTCAGAGTGATATTTTAGCCTATACAAAATGATTGTGAATGCATTCACAGACTTGTGCCAAGTCAGTTCGTGTCTGAAAAATGTAAAAGGACATTTGTGCTCACAGAGCACAAACAGAGCTGACAAATTGTGACCTGTTAATGACCTTTGACTCTAGATCTGTGTACAACATGTGAACCTGTGAAGGTATTAGGCCTACATGTATTTGTGACACTGCACTGTGCATCGGTCCCGGGTCATGATCAGTTTGTAGCACAAAACAAACTAGATCTACAATCTTGGAAGAAAGTACTTGGAATGATTGGCACATTCTGTCGAAATTCCGTGCAGAATTTCTTATGATCACGCCAATCAAGCATCTTGTGTTTAATAGGAACAAACATGACATCTAGAACAATGATCTACCCTTCCCCTCTCCCCATCAATCAATGTTGGACACATTGGGGAACCGCTGAAGACATTGCATTTCTCAACATTGAAAGGGGGAGAGGGGGGTGACAGTTTTCCGTTCTTTACACACAAGGGTTCCAAGACTTATTTCCAAAATTGTAGCTATAGATCTGAACCTAGCCATAGCAGAAATGACCCCTAATTGACCTTTGACCCTATCATGAATCTAGTATTTGACCTTTGACCCAAAGTTGAAGTTTTAACTTTGTTGCACCAGCTAAGGTCAATGCATGTGTGTGATGTAAGTCCCTACTCTACTACTTAATTTATGTGAGAACTAGAATTTTCAAGATATTTTGTAAATGACCGGAAGTGCTTCCTTAATCTGAGAAAAGTGATTCTCACACATGCTCAGTGTTTACTTTTGTTTTCAGAGCGTCAAACCGATCAATCGATTCAAATCGCTGAGGCAAAAATGGTGTCGCTTTTGTGAGTTGAAGAAATCTCAACTTCTGAGCGATGTCACTTGACACATGAAATGCATCAACCAATCATTTCCTATCAACTGGATCTATTATTTTGCTAATTAATTTACTTTTCTCGATCATTAACTGTCAGAGATGAATTAATTCAAAGCAATAATTATTGACAGCAATGGATGTTCTAAAATGTATTTTGTGGTATTTAGAATATTTTAATTGTCATCTGCAATCGCTATCACCATGATAAGTATAAATGCAAAAGCGACAAGCAATGCATCATAAAATTTGGCAAGTATAAATTCAGCTGTAAACCTAGTTTGTAGCTTTCTTTAAACTGATATTTCTTATTTTGTGGCCTTACTTGCAGCAAAGAATGTCAGCGCGCGAAGTGCAGAAAATTTTAAAATTTTGCCCTATTTTGGCCACTGCTGTTATTGGGGTTAAAATCCCGGGTGCTGAGATTGTCTAATATAATGAAGGCTGACAACAATTGAGCACAAATAACCACGACGTCATTGCACTGAACAATTTCGGCAAAGCAGGAAATTTGAATATCGCGTGTTGAGAGCCGGCTGTTTTTTTTTCATTTTTATGGTCACTATGAGTTTGTTTTAAATAAAACCATGTGATTTGTGCTTGATAATTATTTGTCTAACATATGAGGCATAATGTTGTGATTGCCGGAGTCATCCTTTTAAACAAAGCATTCCTCTATGGTAAGGCTATATGGTAGTAATTAATTAATTCAAATGGCTTCAAGTTTGCTTTGATTCTGTTGCATATTTAGAACAAGCGTGTTGCACTTGATCATGATCAAACTTAAAGGAAAGGTTGCATGAGTAGTATGCATAGCACATATTCATTTATTCTTGCATTATGCACATTGCACACACATTGTAACCTTGTGTTTTAAATATTTTTCTTCTTGTCTTTGGCTATAGATTGGTCCAGGATCTAGTGGTTCTTCAGGACCTATCAGGCGTGGTGTAAGTTGAGTTGTGTTGTAGTTTCTAAATACGAATACATAATATTGTACATAATTATAGTTAGCTATTTTGTTGGAGAAATGATGAAAAGTTATTTGTGGCATTATTTAAATGAACTACAGTGATACCTGTTCTAAACACTTCAAAAAGTATTATATTCCAAGGCATCATATATTAAATACCGTATAAAAACAGATATACCTAAAGATTCACCTAATAGTGCACAGGGCTCCTTTACATTATGATACATTTCACGTATAAATAGAGAGTTCCTCCTGTGAAAATTTCCTACAAGAATTAACAGTCTGTTCCCTTATTTGCTGGTGCGATTTTTAAGGAGGGCACTTTTAGTGTGTGCTTTAAATTCAGTTGTGTCAAGGGAGCCCATATGCGCCATTAGGTGAATCTTTACAGTAGATTACTAGGAAGTAAATAATATGGCTTATGTCTAATTGGAGGCAAGAAATAATTTCTTGTTTCTTTGACTAAAAAGCTTAGAGCAAATTATTTGTTTTATCCAAGCAGGCAACTGGGGCACGTGGTTGATTATCATAGACTTTAAATCTGCTTGTTTGACTGGTCTCACCAGCTTGGTGGTGTTCATATAGCTTTGTATATTTTTGCCAAGTTTCCTATTGGGAAGGATCAGAACAAACAAACTCTTTTTAGAGTGTAAGAGAATAAAAGACCGCCCTTTTGCACCCTGGTTATATGCCACTGGACTATCTAGTGTATCAAACATAAACAATCAAAGAAGTATGTGATTTTAATATTCTGAAGGGCTCTATCCATAATAGTTATGTTACTATCAGTACATAATTAAAAATCTCTAGGTTCTGTGTTATTATGTGTGTATAATGGGGAAATGGCTAGGACCTGCCTGGTCTTCACATGTAACATTGTTTTCAGGCTTTTGTAAGCATATCAGTAGCAGCATTTCTTCTTTCTTTGATTATAGCATAGTCCAAGGCCAACACCATACCAAAGGACCAGTAGAGAGAGGGTAAGTTGAATTTGGTTATAATTTGTCAGATGCCAGAAAAATACAGAACCACATACAGAATTATGTTAAATTATGTATTATTAAAATAATGGCAAACTTCAGAGTGATATTTTAGCCTATACAAAATGATTGTGAATGCATTCACAGACTTGTGCCAAGTCAGTTCGTGTCTGAAAAAATGTAAAAGGACATTTGTGCTCACAGAGCACAAACAGAGCTGACAAATTGTGACCTGTTAATGACCTTTGACTCTAGATCTGTGTACAACATGTGAACCTGTGAAGGTATTAGGCCTACATGTATTTGTGACACTGCACTGTGCATCGGTCCCGGGTCATGATCAGTTTGTAGCACAAAACAAACTAGATCTACAATCTTGGTAGAAAGTACTTGGAATGATTGGCACATTCTGTCGAAATTCCGTGCAGAATTTCTTATGATCACGCAAATGACGTATATTGTGTTTAATAGGAACAAACATGACATCTAGAACAATGATCTACCCTTCCCCTCTCCCCATCAATCAATGTTGGACACATTGGGGAACCGCTGAAGACATTGCATTTCTCAACATTGAAAGGGGGAGAGGGGGTGACAGTTTTCCGTTCTTTACACACAAGGGTTCCAAGACTTATTTCCAAAATTGTAGCTATAGATCTGAACCTAGCCATAGCAGAAATGACCCCTAATTGACCTTTGACCCCTATCATGAATCTAGTATTTGACCTTTGACCCAAAGTTGAAGTTTTAACTTTGTTGCACCAGCTAAGGTCAATGCATGTGTGTGATGTAAGTCCCTACTCTACTACTTAATTTATGTGAGAACTAGAATTTTCAAGATATTTTGTAAATGACCGGAAGTGCTTCCTTAATCTGAGAAAAGTGATTCTCACACATGCTCAGTGTTTACTTTTGTTTTCAGAGCGTCAAACCGATCAATCGATTCAAATCGCTGAGGCAAAAATGGTGTCGCTTTTGTGAGTTGAAGAAATCTCAACTTCTGAGCGATGTCACTTGACACATGAAATGCATCAACCAATCATTTCCTATCAACTGGATCTATTATTTTGCTAATTAATTTACTTTTCTCGATCATTAACTTTCAGAGATGAATTAATTCAAAGCAATAATTATTGACAGCAATGGATGTTCTAAAAATGTATTTTGTGGTATTTAGAATATTTTAATTGTCATCTGCAATCGCTATCACCATGATAAGTATAAATGCAAAAGCGACAAGCAATGCATCGCAAAATATGGCAAGTATAAATTCAGCTGTAAACCTAGTTTGTAGCTTTCTTTAAACTGATATTTCTTATTTTTGTGGCCTTACTTGCAGCAAAGAATGTCAGCTAATGACACCAGACCAACCAATTACAGTGAGGACCTGTGTGCTATTTCAGAAGATGATGAAAATGGCCACGATAGCTACCCAGATGGTTATGGCAATGATGAAGATGATGACCAAAACAATTTTGATAACTCTGATGACTCACCACTTCAGGAAGATAGGGAAAGTGATGTGGAGGAAGGGGAGGAGGAGGATGGCAATTATGATGATGATGATGATGATAATTATGAAGCTGTTAATCACGATGATGATGATGATAATTATGAAGCTGTTAACCACGATGATGAGGATGATGATGATGATAATTATGAAGCTGTTAATCACGATGATGATGATGATAATTATGAAGCTGTTAACCACGATGATGATGATGATGATGATGATGATAATTATGAAGCTGTTAACCACGATGATTATGATGATGATGAGTATGAAGCTTTTAACCACGATGATGATAATGATGAGTACATGTATGAGGCTTTTAACCTTGATGATGATGATTATGATGCGTATGAAGCTGTTAACCATATTGATGATGATGATGATGATGATGATGAGTACACGTTTGAAGCTTTTAACCATGATGATGATGATGATGGTGAGTAAGATGCTGTTAACTATATTGATGATGATGATGATGATGATGATGATGATGATGATGATGATGAGTACACGTATGAAGCTTTTAACCATGATGATGATGATGAGTAAGAAGCTGTTAACCATGATGATGATGACTTACCACTTCTGGAATATAGTGAATGTGATGAGGAGGATGGCAATTATGATGATGTTGATGAGTATGAAGCTGTTAATGATAATGATGATGACTAACTACTTCAGGAAGATTGGGAAAGTGATGTGGAGGAGGAAGATGGCAATTAATGATGATGATGATGGGTATGAAGATAACAATTTTGATCACTTTGATGACTCTAAACAAGGACTTCCCTGCTCTGATGAAGATCCTGACTATTAAATCTTATAACTAGTGCTGTTGTTGATAAGGACCTTATTAACAAGACACTTATCCTGAGACAATCAACAATACTAGTTAGGTTGTTAAAAGGGGAAAGGGTTAACTACACAACAGGTCATTTGTGTTTTAGTGTGTTTGGTGATCGATGTGGTTGGCTTTGTCAACAATGTGACACCATCTGCATGGATTGGACATTTCCAACATGTCACCATAACAAAATTATGCAGACGAGACCACTACGGTACATAAAAAATCTGAAAACTGGCAAACCAGTCCATTTTATATGCCAACGATACTACCATCATGTCCTTCATCAAATCCAGAAAAATCATGAGCCAAGCTGCTGCATCTCTCAATCAGGATCAGTACAGGTTACAGGAGTTCAATGTGCGACAGGGGGACCTACAGTGGGAATTTCGATTGAATGAACACAGCTGCACAACACTGTGATGATCTAAGTGTACACTGTGTGAAGTACGCTCGCATGTGTGTGACGCAGAAGAGAATGCGACCATGGCAACGCACTTGTGATTGGTTAGTATTTTCCAAGGTTGTGCGTTCAAGTTGTATTTTGAAATACGCACAGATACGGTCACGGTCGGATTGCATACAGGTGTTTGCAGCTGTGTTCATTCAGTTGAAATTCCCACTGTAGCAGCCATGTATGTCTTATATTCAGTTCCTGTGTGGCATCCTGGACTGACAAAAGAAAGACA
The DNA here is from genome assembly GCF_039555335.1 of Amphiura filiformis. Lineage (NCBI taxonomy): Eukaryota > Metazoa > Echinodermata > Ophiuroidea > Amphilepidida > Amphiuridae > Amphiura > Amphiura filiformis. The sequence continues at coordinate 3,585,168 of NC_092647.1, read as the reverse complement.
ACAGAAAAGCTCTTGAAAACATAAAAAAATTGCAAGTCACGTCATTCTGGGGTAATATAACACTGATCACCCTTGAGGTTTGCAAACTCTTGGTTTTACAACAACTGAAAATTGTAGAGAAGTCAGTGGTTTGCAGCTGTTTTGCCTGCCCTTGTCAATGCTCTGAGTGGTAATCAGGGTGGTTTGCTGAGAGTGTTTGCCAACATGCAATACAGCTCCAAAACAAAACCAAAATACAAGGAAAGGCTTTACTGCAGTCCCATCCTATACCTCACCAGATGCATGAATAAGAAATGAGTTTGTGTCTCCAGCTCTCCCTCTATTTTTTATATCATTGTTTCATGTTGTATTTTTATATTGTATAATGTTTTTACTGTGTAATTTTCACGCAATGCAGCATTTGTTGTTAGATGAAATAAAGTTTGATATGATTATGATATGATAAGATTTGATGTGATCACTGGCACATACCTTGAGTCATTTGATATGGGAGAGCATTGAAAAACATGTCAATGTCAATTTGAACCAGTTTCAGGGCCAATTTGAGTGATTTTTGCCATCTTCCACTTGTAATAAGTAACTTAACTAACTGTATCTAGACCAGAAGTTGACTTCCCTGTCTGGCCTATGACACTTACACCTCCGTGCCAAAGCTCCCCCTCTTTATAAGGCGCATACTCAGCCAGTCATTTCATGAACGTCTAACCCTTTCCAATGGATGGATCCGCTTGGTGTTAGAAACACCAGGGACCACTGCTGCCACTATTTCTGTCACAAATATCCTGCGCCTTCTTCGAGTCACTTCTGGTCCTGCCGGGCCTCCAATCCACTATATTGGGATTAAAAGGTGAGCGTGCTAGTGTATAGACCAAAACAGGACTTCCTCATCTGGTCTATGACACTAACCCACATATCGTCAGCCTGCTACGCTAATTGCCTACGTCATTTTTTGTAATTTTGAGAACAAAGAACAAAATGTGGTTTGAGCATGCATCAAGCATGTAATCACCCTAATTATTTTGGATTATTCCCTTTCATTTGTATCATTATCATTTGGTCTTGTTCAAAGATTGGTGAAGAAATATGTTTAAATGCATGCTTAAACCATTTTTTTGTACTTTGTTCTCAAAATTACAAAAAAAAATGACTTTGGCAAAAAGTTTAACAGGCTGATGATATACCTCCGTGATTATACCCACCTCTGGTAGATGCGTTTGGATCTCTATAGCATGATAAAATCCAAAATGGTCATGGGTTCATATAAGTGGTCAATAGTAGAGTATCGCAGTGTTGCACCTAGAAAGATATTTGTGTTTCTGTACATCGGAGTGAATTTTAAGGTGTACTCACAATTACTTTTGTGAAATTAAGGATGGAAAATGATGTCTTAGTGTATTTAGGCCAATAGGCCGATAATTTGCTAATAGCAAAACAAGGAAAAATTTCATTTAATAGGCATGAAGTTGCAAACTTTGAAGCTCTTTGATAACATAACACCATGGCCTAACGATCGATATATATAAGTAAATCATTTAGCTATAATAATGATTATTATTCAGTTTAAAAAAGTAAAAATGTTTATAATAAATGAATTTTAATTTTTCAAATGCCATCATGAATCTGCACTTGAGATGAAACAAAATAGTTTGTATAAAAGACAAGTATAAATAAAAATAAAAATAAAAAAAGACTTACTGTGGATTTTATCATCATTGAACATGTGCAAAACCAACAAACAATTAAACAAACACAAATATACTGAAATGAAATGATACAACTTATGTGGTAATGTTTTCTGAATAAAATAAACAACTGAATAGATCAACAACAACATTAAAACAGAAAAGAAAACAAAGTTCTAAACAAAAAACATCAAACGATAAATTACCTTTACCTTCATGCTTACATTTTTTTTAAATTTGTATACAATGTAATAAAGCACTATGCACTATGTATATTATTTTGGAAAAATATAAGCTGGATGTTCAGCACTTTGTAGAAATAAAATATTGTATTCAATAAATTTTGTTGACTGCAAATTTATTTCTTTGTAAAATGGTTTCATAATTTCAAATGTTTATTTTCTGGTTTGTTCATGATCCATGTCTGTTTTCCTATCAGAAAAAAGTCATAGTCAGGACGATTCTATTGTACAATCCACACTTCTCTGTACGAATTCAAAGTTAACTGTAGATTTGTGCAAAAAAATAATCTAGTTTATTGACTCATTAGACTGACGTCATATCAATAGTTAAAGGGCATTTCGTGATCCACAGCCTCATCCCCTACTTTTCTCAAAAAGGTTGAGATTTTTATATCACTGGAAACCTCTGGCTACATAATGTTTATGTACAAAATATTTCTTGCAGATTAATTCGTTTAGCAAAGATATCGTGAAATTTGAATTTTGTTCTGGTGCACCAGAACGAAATTACAACGCATTGTCTATGGAGCAGTGTAATACACATGATCATGCATAACTCGCGAACGCAAAATCGGAATCAACTGAAATTTTGGGAATAGGTTTTTTTCGTGGATATCTAATGAAAAATGACATAAATAGAGGATGCTAGGATCACGAAATACTCCTTTAACTTTATGTTGGACTAAATGCGTCTTTTGATATGCTTGAGGTAACAGCCTATAATGACTTTATACACCTGAATGGACATGACCTACAGTACTAAGTACTTGTGCATTATCATTGGTGCAGTGGGTCCTTACTTAACTCAGTTTTTACTACTAGTAATTACCGTTACATTATATGGAAAATGTACATTATGGAAAATGTACATGCGATATGTGTTTGGCAACAGGAAATAGGTGATCGGTAAGTTTCACGTAACAGGTATGAGGTATATCATGATTTTCAACATTTAGTTTAACCAACAATCAGAAAACTTTAACCAGGAAGTTCTTTATGTACAATTTATACAAATTAGGGTTTACATAGGAATGTCATATGAATCTCATTTGAGTATACCAGTACTGTGCAATATACTGTAGAATTCCATCTACAAGCATAGTTATATGCCTCTATTATAAAATGAGGGGTTTTTTGATGGGGAAAGGCAGATACCCTCCACAAAACATTACAATGCAATAGGTTGGTCTTATAGTATTACATGTTTGTACAGCCATCTGTATCCTCCACAACAAAACCTTCATTTAGAGGCATATATGTTTGTAGATGGAATTCTAGGGTATTTCATCTATTGAATTTAAGGATCCATTATAACACATGACTTGAAAAGGTCATGAGCTTGAGTTGTTATAACTTTAAGCAGAGTAATTAAAAGGAATTAAGGGCTCGGATAACAACGTTTTCACATATTTTTTTTGGGACCTGTGAGCACATCAGACATATCGAATTGCTTTTTGAATACGAGGAATGACCTGATGATATCAAATTATTTTGATTTTTTTTAATTGGGGATATAATACACATTTTATGGCAAATGATTAAAAATTTATATTTTTGTAATTTAACAGTCCTTGAAGTAAATTGCGTAAATCTGATGATATGTACTGTATATCATGAGCAAGTGTATGTAGCTGGGATGAAAAGCCAACGATCAATTGAAAATTTTGACCTTTCGTATTGCAGATACAATTTTTGGGAGAAAAAATGTGTATCTACAAGGTCAAAATTTTCAATTGATGGTCGGCTTTTCATCTCAGCTACATACACTTTAAGTACATATCATTAGAAATGTTGCTATCTGATTCCTTAAATGAACATGTGGAGAAATTTGTTATCTGCAGAATGATACCATACTTGTGTGAAACAAAATCAGAATAATAGATAGCAGTTAACGATTGAATGAAATTTGGTGCAATCTGAAAAGTTACAGGATAATGTGCATACTGTTAACAATTATCAATTGACGACACACACCGACCGCCACTCAATTCAGGTGTGGAACATATTAGGTTATGCAATTTCACACCACGTAACTTGTGACTTCACAATTTTTTTTTCAAATTACACAAAATTATGTTTATTTTTATCAATTTATCGATTACCAATTTGTTTTTACACAAGAGTGGTATCATGCTTCAGCAAAATTCTCCACACTTTCATTTAAATCTTATTGCTTCTAATTATTTGTACTCATTTGCTGATCACCCACCACACCTGTAAGATTAGTGTCTTTGAAAAGAGGAGCACACATACACAGATGATGAGTGCGTCCTGCTTTTATAGTTTAGTTGAAGCGGGACCTATCATTTTTGAAATTCACGATATAATACAAATTTTATGACAAATTATTAAAATTTGATATTTTTAAAATTTTTGATATATAACAGTCTTCGAAGTAAATTTTATAAATCTAATGATATATTCTTAAAGTGTATGTAGCTGGGAGGAAAAGCCGACGATCAATTGAAAATATGGATTTTTTTCCCAAAAGACCAAATTTTTTTAGGTGTTTTAGGAAAAAAAATCCATATCTTCAATACGAAAGGTCAAAATTTTCAATTGATCGTCAGCTTTTCATCCCATCTACATACACTTTAAGTATAAATCATCAGATTTATCAAGTTTACTTCGAGTACTGTTAAATATCAAAAATATAAAAAAGATTTGTCCCTAATTGCAGGAGTTGGTAAATCCTTTTGATTGAATATGAAAATTTAAGAAAGTAGGCTACATGGTTGGGCTATATTACACATTGATGCTTACATATTTTCAAATAGCAGAAATGAACCATAAAGCTATTTACACTTGAGAACGTTCCTGCAATTTTATTGGTTCTTACCTGTGTGAAATGACACGATATCACACAGGTCAGCGTGTGTGTATCAATCCCATACGCATTCTCATCTACATCTACAAAATTACTCAACAAAGTTGCATGAAAGCAATATCTAGTTGAGGTGATCAATGGCGCCAGTTGAAATCAACATGGCTATACCGTACAAAACCTAAATTACATGTTATTAATACAACTCTTGAAGCATATAACACTGGCATCATCATTGTTTTTAGCGTAAAACAACGAGGCGAAACTTAAAATAATGATGTCGCCTGTGTTATATGAGATGATAGATGCACTCCAGTGGCTAAACCCAATACCTTTATTCTCCAATTTCAAACTAATTCGCTCCTTTCTTTACATTTTAGGCATACCAGTCTTCCATGATCCTTGTACAGATGTCACGGCAATATGGCAGAACCATATCAAATCAAACGCAGTGATCTAAATCTTGTTAAGAAGATTGGTCATGGAGGGTACAGCACAGTTTTGAAATGTTGTGGAAAAGCAATGGAAATAAACAGGTTGCAGTCAAAAAGTTGAACAACCTGGACCCAAGGGAAGTAGCTATTTGGCTAACACTTGAACACACAAATATTGTCCAACTATTTGGTGTTGTAGATGAAGAAATGGACTATATGTTGGTGTTAGAATATTGTGAGAGAGGATCGCCATGTTCTTATTTAGATGAGCACCGTGATCAGCCTCTGACACCACAGTTGTTTTATGATTGGGCAGAGCAAGCAGCCAAACCTGTCAAGTATCTGAAACAGATGCAGAGGATTCATAAAGAGATCAAGTCGGCGAACTACCTCATCACTGAAGACAATATTTTAAAGCTGGCTGATTTTGGATTGTCCAAGACAGAGGTCGAAGTAACACTAAGCAATGCAAGTCTGTCTGCAACTCCTGCCTATATGGCACCCGAGTTGTTCAAGGAGAATAAACTTTCTCCCACATATGACATATTTGCACTAGCCGTGGTTCTGTGGGAATTATGGACTCGAAAGGTACCATTCAAGACCAATGACTATCATAACATCATGTATATAGTTTGTGTCAAGAATGAGCGTCTGTCCATCCCACCAGATTGCCCAGAGATTCTTGCAAACTTGATGAAGCAGTGTTGGGTCGTGGAACGGCACGAGAGGCCAAGTATTGACCATGTGTTAGCGGCTATCAAAGAAGCAAGACTTCAAGCTTTAGGTGATGTGAATGAACATGAAAGATTATCTTTTACTATCCACGGTCTTTCAAGCTTATCAGTAGCAGAAGAGCAGACCAAGCCTACTTCCAGACCAGAGCTGAATGCTGCTACTTCTTTAGAAACAGTTGAATCATTGAACACTGCACAGCAAGATCTAGAATTACTAAAAGGTGATCAGGTGTGTATTTTCAAGGAAAAACAAATTATTGTGGTGTAGGTATTTAGGGAAGGGACAATAATTATGAATACCAACAATATTTTTGACAAGCCACAAAGGGGGCAAACAATATGCATGTTGGAAAGAGGATGAGGTATAGTCAGTATAGCTTGGTTTATATTTACAGGGACATACAGAGGCTACCTTTGCCATTTTTCGCAGGTTTACAATGATTACGCTAGTGTAATAACTTATAATGCTGCAATGAATAAGATGGAAACTGTGTCTGTTTTCATGTAAATAGAGAGATGTTTAAGAAGTTGGTACCTTCTGTTCCTCAAAGAAAATAAACTAAAATCTAGACTTGACTCATTGTCGTTTTGCTAAATAAGTTTGTATAGCAAAAGAGCAGCTATCAAAGAGGCACAAAAGTGTGAATCTCATTTTCTATGATTGGTTAAATCTGTGTAAATATAAGCCATTTATTTTCCTGTTTCTATGCTTTCTTCAGCTCATAACTTGAAAATTATTTGGTTTTTGTTACTGCACACATCAAAGTCTCAAGTTACATTTGTGTAAATTCACAAAAGCGCCATCCAGTCATCACAATATGCAAAAGTGTATTAAACTGCTATGCCCAACTTTGTGTATGCCATTCTACATGTACATAAATCCTGTAGGTATATGATTCCCACCTATTATGAGCTGAACAAAGCAAACTATGAATATCAATATAGTCATATTTATAGAAAGTAACCATTTTCATCTTGTTAAAATTTAATGTCAGGCTGCTTCAAGTCCCAGTTTCACTGCTATGAAAGGAACAATAGATATAGCTATGCGTGAAAAAGTAGAGATGCTGGAGCATCAGGTAAGTTACTTTGCACCATATTCATCATTTGTGATTCATCAATTCAACAACTCTTCCTATACCTTTGTACAGGAGCCAACAGTTGTTAATCCAGTAGCGTATACGCGAACACAAGGTTACACGTACGCATTACGCTTCGCATGAGCGCGTAAAATTGGTCATGCCTGGAATGTATGCGTAAACATGAACTCTCTTATGTTGGCGGTAGCAGCTAAATATTACCGCTTTATTCTTAAGTTTTATTGCTGATATCGACAGAGAAATACCGCAATCTTTTTGTAAGGTTGAGTGGCAATGACAAACGGACATTCCGAATGAAAGAATAATGTGAATTAGACATCTTTAGCTTGTTTCGTTGTTGAAAGGGATTCAATCATGTTTCACCGTTGTTCATCACCGATTAACAACTCGCGTCCCGTACGTCTGCATGGTTTACTTTGAGCGTGCATAATTTACGCGAGCGGTGGATAAGTGGTGCATATGTACACACAAGAAACAATGTTAAGCCAACACAGCACATGCTGAACTTCAAAGTTAGTACTGCTGACTGGAGGTAGATATATAGACTATAGTTGCTGATTGTCCATGAGGCCTATTGCCCATCAATCAATTTATCCATACGTCCATTTGTCCGTCTGTCGATCCATCGGACACCTATTAACCAAGTAAACTAGTGATAATTAAACTGTATTTACAGGTTGGATTTATTCTTTGGAATTGTTCATTTACCAATTTACAATTACATAGGTTACATCATTTGTATCTAATTTTAAAGATGAGTTAAGTGACAAAGAAGTCATCCAGGCCTATTTCACTGATGCATTGACCTTCTTTTGTCCCCATCTCTAACAATTTACCTAGGTCACTGCCTTTACATCTGATTTCAAAGATGAGAGAGGTGACAAAGAACAACTCCAAGGCCACTACACTGATACATTGAAAGAACTGAAAGACAAAGATCTCTTCATAGAACAACTTCAAAAACGGGTTAGTGACTGCATTCTTCATCTTCATGAAGTTTAACTTTCATTTCACAACCTCAAACTGTTTTTTGCCAAAGTCATTAATGACTTTGATTCATTTGACGAGTCTGGGCAGACATTAAAAAGTTTGAGACGAGTCTTGGCAAGCATCTGATAGTTTGTATGAAATCACAGATTTTATTACTTTAAAGAATCTTATATCGGAGCAATTTCAGAATTGACCTTTGACCTCAAATGACCTACACTTTTAAAATTTAAACTTCACTTGTCACTTGAAAATGTTGATAGGGCGCTTATAAGGGGCGTTTTGCTAATTAGGTTGAATACAGTACATATATCAGATTAAAAATACTTCATATAATTATATTGCACAGCACCTAAAAATGAGAGTCATTGGGAAGAAGACTAAAAAATGGGAGGGGTAATGAGTAGCAGCAGGATGACGGATTTAAAATATAAAAGTCTAAAAAATAAGGTCACTGAGGTTTTTTGGTAACAGCATGGAGTTATGTGTAAAACGAGGGCTCATATATGGTAACAGAAAAATCTGTCAATTAATGGGTTTTTAGTGGGTTTGCCGTCGGACATGTTTAGAACTGTCAAGCTTTCGTCAGCAGGAGTAGCTCTGACTTCTTCCAAGTACCTAAGAATGAGACATGTAGGCCGCCCTTGCCTACTTACCGCTCACTGAAGATTATCCCTAGTTAACAGAGAACAAACAGATCTTGCCTATCTGCTAATTTTAAAGGTTTTGGTGGCTCTGAAAAGAGCCGTTCACTGAAGACTGCCCCTTGTCTACAGAAAACAAGCAGACCTCGACTATCTGCTATAGCAGAGAGGCGAATTTTTGTATTTCTCCAAGTGGAAAAATATCCTGTTGTGCGAAAACATTTCGTTAAAAAAACATTGCCAGAAACAATATTGTTCAAGGTTGCCCTTGCATGGTTACAAAGAAACTATAGTGTTGAGTTGGGTAATGGGCCAGGGTCACCTTAACTATATCTTTAGTTGACCTATTTGGGACCACCTTCCTAGCTATTTTCTCTTATTTTGTTTGATTTATAGCTTCGTCAAAGATCTCCTGGTCCATTATATGATTCAAACAACAAACCTAGACGTAGGGTAAGTTAAGTGTTGTTACACTTATTTACATTTAAAGGTGTTGTTGTTTGCTGTTAGGTTGGGTTTTTTTTTTCAAACTTTTATTCCTCTGTTTTTTGGTTTTTTTAAATATCGTTAGCAAGCAATCTTCAATCATTTATAGAGAGGCTTTTACAATGCCAATCCATAAGGAAAGGTGGAAACTTGTTAATACAAATTTGTCAGGGCCTTGAATTTTAGTTTGTGTTGAAGGATTTTGTGTTGTCAGGTACAAGGCTTGGGGAATGATTGGAAAATAGGGGGTCTATGGGACCGCACATAATGCACATAGTACTTGTGTGCCCCCGCCCCATATAAATACGTCTCACACGCAATAACGATTACCCTGCTGTGTGCATCATGCAATGATACCTGGCTAGAGTGTTCATTATTTTTGAATGACGATTGGATCAAAGTTATAGTTAGGAGAGCACTGTTCAGAATGTGAATGATATCTGGAACAAAGTTGGGCTTGTAAAATGTCTGTTGGGCTTGTAACTAGTGCCTCAAAATGTTAGTCCAGCCCCTAAGAACACATTTATGTGGGACGTGACATCAATACAAGGGCCGAGTAAGAGTTTAATATGAATTATTCATAACCAATAGCTTGCCTCACTTTGTAGATAGCAAACCAATGGAATTTGTCATAGGTTTGTGTTGAGCATTGCATCATCATTTAAAGTTTTAAAATATTTTTTATCCTTACAGCAACAGCTATTAGCACGAGGTACACCAAGATATTATGGTGATGACCTGCCTGATCTTCCAATAGAAGTTGTAATCGATGCTGGTAGTGTCGCAGGGGCAGATGGTACAACAAGTTTGGATGCTCCACATGAGGAAGATAATGATAGTGGTGATGATGATAAACCTCTACAGTGTCCTCATTGTTTACGTCGATTCAGTATTGCAGATGTTGATCAATTCATGCAGCACACTGATACTTGTCTTGACTCGGTGTAAAATGGACCCAAAGCAAGTGCTACACAGTTATTTTCCAACCCTAAGCAAGTATTTTAGTGGTCATGATGAAGACTCCTAACACTGCCGGTAGCAATCAATTGAGGCTAGAAGAAAAAGCACATGTTTTGAGGAAATTTTTAGTTCAATTTCACCCAGAATTTTAGTTAAGCTAGCGATGTTCTATCTGGCAATGCACCATCTAACAATTGAGAAAATATATACTCTAGGTCGATAAACATAAGTAAGGTTTGATCTGTCCCTAGAGCAGTCTAGAGAGTGCCATCTTCAGAGCTGATTTGGCTCTGAAGATAGCATTCTGAAAAGGACTTATCTAGGGAAAGATCGCATCACATTTCAATTCAAGCAATTAACAAGTCAATCAATTATAATGTCAAATGTATTATTCATCTTCGAGACTCATTTTATTATCCCTCCACCGGAGGTATTATGTTTCCTGGTTGTCCGTCTGTCTGTCTGTCCATCCAAGCTTGCGAGTGCAATTTCTCAGAACTGGTAAGACGTACAGTGATGCAAGTTGGTGGAGGGATGGTCATTGGGGGTCTTCAAATTATAGGAGATTTTCGTCGCAAAATATGGCAATTTACATAATTTATGCATAATAAGCAAAATACCTTGTGAACAGATTATCTGGAGATCCGAATGAGGTACAGTGACATAACTTGGTGGGAAGTAGCGTGGCCAGATGTTCTCGACCTGATTAGATTTTCAGGGCAAAATATGCTAATTACGTACCTAATTTGCATAATTTATGTGTATTTGATGCTTATCAAGCAAAACAACCTTGTGAACAGATTATCTGGAGATCCGTATGGGTTACAGTGACGTAACTTGGTGGGGTGTAGCGGGGCCAGAGGTTCTTGACCTGATTAGATTTTCAGCGCAAAATATGGTAATTAAGTACCTAATTTGCATAATTTATGCGTAACAAGCAAAATACCATTTTCTCGGAGACTCGGGGTCGCACGTTCCTCAAACTTGGTGGGTGGGTGCATCTTGACCCTAGACAGAACAAGTTTGTATTGGTCATTGGGTCAAGGTCACCCGAGGTCATCCAGGGGTCATCTGAGGTCAAATTAGCAAAAACTGCCATATGGGCATGAAACTGGGCGAGTACAGTCAACATTTAGAGCCAATTTTTTATGCCTCCACCGGAGGTATTATGTTTCCTGGTTGTCCGTCTGTCCGTCCGTCCGAGCTTGCGAGTGCAATTTCTTGGAACTGGTAAGGCGTATAGTGATGCAATTTGGTGGATGGGTGGCAATTGGTGGTCTCCAAATTTTAGCAGGTTTTCGTCGCAAAATATGGTAATTAAGTACCTAATTTTCATAATTTATGCATATAAAGCAAAATAACCTTGTGCACAGATTATCTGGAGATCTGTACGAGTTACAGTGATGAAACTTGGCGGAGAGTAGCACAGTCAGAGGTTCTTGACCTGATTTGCTTTTCAGCGCAAAATTTGCATAATCGCAAGGTCATTGTGAGGTCATCCGGGTCAAATCGCCATATATTGTTGCAGGTTCATGAAATTTGGTGGGAACGACTACTGTAGGAAGAAAAAATGTCAAGGTCATTTTGGGGTCATCCAAGGTCAAATTGTCATAGATTATCGCAGGTTCATGAAATTTTGTGGGGACGACCACTGAAACAAGGCAAAAATGTCAAGGTCAATTTAGGGTCATTCAGGGTCATCTGGGGTCAAATCGCTATAGACTGCTGCAGGTTCATGAAATTTGGAACGGCCACCTTAGTGAAGTAAATAATGTGAAGGTCATTTTGGGGTCAAGTGAAATTGCACCGGTTAAAATGATGGGCGTCAAGGTGGAGGCATTGAGAACCGCGCAGGTCGAGAACCGCAAAATTCTAGTTTTTTTGAATTTGTGGTAGAAGTGACATAATAATCGGATTAACTACCATAGCAAGAGATGAATACAATTTTGAATAGATCGCCCTGCACTACAAGCAGGTTGTACTCAGCACCTGTGTATGTCTGCAATCATAGATACTAATCTTACAGGTGCGAGTGATTTGCATTTTTTTGTTGACATTTATGGTTCAATGCATAGGTACTGTGTGAACGTTGTAGTGCAGGACTAGTCCGGCTGCAAACTATTGTTTTATCTGATTAGATGGTTTTGCCAGTTAAAGTGTTTTTCTTTGCTGATTATTAATCTATAGGTGGTACAAAATGAGATTATGGGGGATGTAGAATTGTCACCCCTGGGCAATATTTCCAAGGTCAAAGTTTATACAGGGTCATAATTCAAAATTGCACAATTTTTTTAAATACCATACCAAAATGTTCCTCTGATCCTCAGGATTCAGAAAAAGTATAGTTTGACCTACCTCCGTCTTATCGTTTCGGAGTTATAAGCCAAAAGGTCAAAGGTTAACTTTGTAGAAGCACAGGGGCTGATAGAGATACAATGCTCCAATTTTGATGAAAATGGTCTCAAATTGTTGGCACTGTTATCTCAATTGACTAAAGAATAGTTATAACCAACTGTAATGACTCATTACCTAGGTAAGCATTCAGAGAAGTACCAGTAGGTCAACATCAGTAGGACTCAATTGGCAATGACCTATTTTGATGTGTTACCAAGGCAACAAGTCATTCTAGGTAGTTCAAACTATTCATTATCCGAGTTGTGGTACAGAAATACCAATTTGAGACCATTTTCATCAAAATTGGAGCATTTTTCAATTTCAACCTTTGTGGAGTTCTCTATTATTAACCTTTGACCTTTTTGCTTATAACTTCACAACGATAAGTCGTAGATATGTGAAACTATATATTTTCTGAATCCTTATGACAAGAGGAATAATTTGACATATGTTTGGACAAAATTGGACAAGTTTTTAATTTTGACCCCTGTATAAACTTTGACCTTGGATATCTCGAATTGCCCAGGGTGACAATTTTACCATCCTCGAATCTCATTTTGTACCATCCATAGAACAATAATCCAGAAACAAAAACACTTTAACTGGCAAAACCAACCTACCTTGGTCTGCCACCGGACTAGACGGTCTATTCAAAAATTGTATTCATCTATTGCTATCACTAGGATCCACAACATGTTCATCTATCAAGGACACAGTTCTTTAACCCAATACATTTGCACATTCATTGAATGACCTTTGAAAATTTGGGTACAAAAACTTATGCTCTGAAACTTGAGGTCACATTTTGCGCTATGATTGTTTAATTGAGGTTATTGAACTACGCCATTGGGATGAGGCCATTGTGGTCCAGTGTATGGTAGACTTACGTCACTACTACAGTGAACAAGTTGTACATATCGTTATGAATTTGGCAGGTAATAATCGTTGACTGTTACATGTAGCTATCCCTAAATGCCGCCCTCTTTAGCTTTTCACACTGAACACAGGTAAAAAATTGATATGCTGCTATCTAGAGGTAAAGTGCTCGATCCCTTGTTCTTTGAAAGATGAATATGGATTTGGCTGTCTGATTAATTCATAATGATATAAATATTTAATTTGCATGCAAATATCATAAGACAAATCCAAAAATGCAAAATAAAACCAAACAGCATGTGAAAAAACTGTCCATTTCATGCATCTATTTTAAAGATTTTTGAAAGGACCTTCTATTTGAAATTTACTTCTGAAATTGTGATCTCTCCCCACCCCCAGTGTATTTTACCCATAATGAAAAATCATTCCGACGGACCGTGCATCGTGCATGCACAGATCACAGACAGTGATGCAATCAACCAATCAGCAATTGGAAAATCGTTAACCCAGTGATGTCATGATTGTCATCTCTGCATTTTCATTGATAAAATTCTAAAACACGAGTTTTTAATTGCAAATATTTAAATTTTGTGTGTATGAATGTCACGGTCTATCTCAAATTAACATTGTGTATTATCGTAGCATTGAATGTGCTGAAGCTTGTGAGGCGGATTCGTTGCAAATTTGGCGGATCTCTTGTTTTTTGTGATATTAAAAATCCATCTTTCGCATGGCCGGGGTGTGGGGGTGTGTGTGTGCGTACGTGTTTGCCGACAAACGAGGACACACACAAGATTTTTCACCCTAAACTGTGGACCTACTTCTAACCGAGGACTGTCCTCGGTCTCAAACTGCTGCAAAAGACCTCAAATGCATGCTAGATGCTTTAAACGCTATTTGCCTGAAACCGAGGACCACACGTGTGAAAACTACCGTCCGCAGGGTGATGGCTAAAATTCTGTTTCAGTATTATACACACAAAAATCCGCCATTTTAGTCCACGGTTAGGCGATGAAAACATCATACACACGTTCTCGGTTAGATAGCAAAACACAATGTCCACGTTTGGAGGCAAACACAGGCGGTGTGTGTGGGGGGTGTGTGTGTGGGAACGGGGGTCAGCTATGCACGCATGGATTCTGTTAATAACGACCTGCATGCATAAACACTAGTACTGCTGACTGAGTGCACCAATCGTAGCAGGGTGTAAAATATACAACAAAGTCAATGTTTTTAAAATCTCTATACGTTATGGGGTAAATATAAGCATTTGAATAATTTAACAATTTGAATCTGAAAATAAATGAACATGAAAGTTCATGAGTGATTTTTCAACATATTTGACTGTTGGATAAATATGGGTGCTGCAGCTTTGGAGCTAAGGCAATATGGCGCATTACTTTTGAAGTTGGTAATGGGTAAATTACACTGTGCACCCCCCCCCCAGCAAGTAACCTATCTTGCTCCTAAGTAGCCATATTAATTCCTACACTTCCAAAAGCAACTCTTTTCATTCTGTAATGGCTATTCTAGTTGAAATTCAGACACCCCCTGTGGAAGAAATGACCCTAATCGCCCACACAGGGGGTGTGAATTTTAAATGGAGTCATCCATTCAGGTAACCCCTTTTGAAATTCACACTCCCTGTGTGGAAGATTAAGGTCATGTCTTCCATAGGGGGTGTATGGATTACAACTGGAATAGCCCATTAAAGGATATAGAATACACTTTTGATGAAAAGATTGGGCTATTCCAATTGAAATCCATACACCTCCTATAGAAGACATGACCTTAATCTCCTATACAGGGGGTGCGGATTTCTAATGGAGTTACCTGAATAGGCAACTCTATTTGAAATCTACACTCCCTGTGTGGACGATTTAGTTCATGTCTTCCATAGGGGGTGTATGGATTTCAATTGGAACGGCTCAATGAGCTGAAAATTATGCATCTTAGTTGATATTAAATTTTCTTTCCCCCTAAAAAACTGCCAAAAAATGAATACACATTTCACAAAGTATAGTATATATAGTACTGTCTTTAATTTTATTTAATAAATTCTTCCAGTTTATAAATATATCATCATGCTTTTGCTATGAAATGGATGAATATCATACAGGGCATACAGGGTGCACAACTTCCAAGTTCCCCCTAATACTTTTTAAAATAATTTGAAAAATATTTTACGAAATTTGTTTTACCCCTGTCGACCAATTTTGAGCGTCACACATCATTGTGTTAAGTCACAATGGTAATTATGCAAGAAAAGAAAAGAAAAGAGGCCATTTTAAAAGTTGCGCCTGAATAGCAGTCAGGTTTTCTGTAATTAGGGATTCAATCATGTTTTGCCGTTGTTCATCACAGATTAACAACGATGCGTCTGCGTGGTTTACTTCGCGAGGGCAGCTTTAGCTTTAGCTGCCCGAGCGAAGCAAACCATGCAGATGCGAGTTGTTAATAATCGATGATGAACAACGGTGAAACATGATTGAATCCCTTTCAACAATGAAAACAAGCTTACACAATTATTTCATGAGGAATGACCAGTTTATATTCATTCCCACTAAACATACAAGAAGATCGATGCTTTTCTGTTGATAGCAGGAAAAGAACTACAGAATAAAGGGGTAACATTTAGCCGCTTCCTCTAAAATAATGAAAACAACATGTAGCACACACAAGTTCCAGGTATGGTAAATTTCCGATGCTTTTCTATTAACTTGCGTTCGTGTATACGCTACTGGCAAAGTGTGGATTCATCACGGATTAACAACCGTTGGCACCTGTAAAAAGCTATAGGAAGTGTTGTTGAACAAACACATGAATAGGCCTGGCCTGCTGTATTGTTTGAGAGTTGACTCCTATGGACTCAGATGCAACTTTTAACACAGTTTAAAATGGTCTCTTTTTTTACATAATGAACCATTGTGACTGAACGCAATGATGTGTGGCGCTATAATTTGTTCCACAGGTGTAAAATAAATAAGGCACAAGTCTTTATAAGTTTGCATTTCGTCAAATATTTTTCGATTTATTTTAAAAGGTATTTAGGGGGAACTTAGAAATTGTGCACCCTGTATAACCAGGGGTGTGTGACAGGGGAGTGAAATGCAATGATCATCCCTTAAAAGGCGACAGAAAAAATACATTCTACAGGCCCAACCGACCCAGAATTTTGCATTTTGGAGACTTTGTTTAAAGTTTGCTAAAATCATGCTGCTATCAACAGAGAAATCATCAATCCTTTGTTATGTTGTGTGACATTCCTCATGAAATAATAATACAAGTTAGACAATCTTTAGCTTGTTTTCATTGTTGGAAAGGCTTCAATCGTGTTTCACCGTTGTTCATCACCATTTAAACTGTTTAAAACTCTCATCCTGCACGTCTGCATGGTTCACTTTGCTCAGGCAGCTAAGCTGCCCTCACAAAGTAAACCACACAGACAACATGGATGCATTGTTGTTAAACAGTGATGAACAATGGAAAAACATGAAGTCTTTGCCTTTGCTGTGAGAGGTCCCTGGTTCCAAATCTCTGCAGGACCACACACAAAATGAAACATGGTCCTCTAACCACTAAGTCCAAACATTAGTCACAATATAATCCCATTAAACTTAGCATTTGAAAACATGATAATGTCATAATATAATTCTTCTTTTTTGCTTAATTATACATATATTACATACTATACAAATAAGTGCTTTTACAATTAACATAATGACTGCTCAGTGCCAGAAGTGGGTAAGTGCAATAGCTGCCATGTGTATGAGTATAATATACTGTGTGTAAATTGTCAAATGTTCACAGGGCAGCTATTGGACTTGCCCACTTCTGGCACAGAGCAGTCGATAAGGAATTTAAAAACAAGAATACATAGCACAACTCTTAATACTTGTATGTGACATCGAGGTTAAAGGCACCATCAAAAAATTTGTTCAATCCAACAACAAAAATCATTTATAACTCAGATTTTTGCCCTCCCCCCAATTTTTAGATGGGGGGAACTTTATTCATAAAATCAGAAGCACCTGTGTTTGATTAGAGCAAGCACTAATTTATAGTCTATATTAGATCACATTTTGAGGTTTGTGCTACTATAACCAACAGCATTGTGAAAATATGCTCTAAATGACTTTAATTGGGTCATAATTTTGAAACAATTTCCAACTTATAAAAGGGCACATCCCCCAGACACCCCTGTGTGTGACGTGTAGCATTCACGCACAGAACTCAACTTTTTGTCCAATTATCACAGACTACAAAACATTTTGACTCCAAAATGATGATACCATAAGTTGATGTGACATAAGTCATGTTCACATTTTGAGTTACACCAGGCGTAAACTTACGCTAACATTCCACAAATATTTTTTTTTTTAAACTTTTGTATTTCTGCCAATTTAAGCCAACTATGGACATCATTCCCGAGTAACACAGGGCTTATTTGAAATGCTAGCAAAGTTGTGGACCATAGCTTAAGTCCAATCAGGGCCAACAACAGGCAAGTTGATAGCAAAGTTCAGCATCAGCATCAATGTAGTCATCACTGGTTCTACCAATACGCAGAACCAATCTTGGATCGTTTGACAATATGCAGCATCTTCTTCAACGTTTTTGATGCAATCTGTCTCCGTCCTGGTGTGGTTTCGAACACACATTCGTAGAGAAGCTCTGTTAGTCTAAGGTCAAGTTCGTATGGAGAGTCACGCAAGAGACCACCTATAGATGAACCGATAACAAACAAGAGATACAGGATATAAAATCATCTTCAGTCACTGCTAAAAAATCACATAACCTTACAAATTAATTCTACAAAATTACCATCAAAGCCACAATTGTCTCCCAAATTTGCTTTTTAAATGGAGTAACTACAAGAAACCTTAAAATATTTCCAAATATCATTCCCTAGCTTTTGTAACACCGCAGTTTTTGTGTTGGATTTGTATAAAATGGACTAAAGATTGTGAAAATAGACCGACAGAACAAACTTGGACTTCTTTAATATTTCATTTTCTAAATGTTAGTTCTTCAAGATGTACGGCTAATTTGATACCTTTATAGGACTTGAATGCCTTATCAATGAGTGTCACTTTTAAGCCAGTCCAGGATTGCACTTTGTTCAGCTTGTAATAGGTGAAAAATATTTTGTGTTTGTCGCTGTGGTCATCAATTAAGTTCCAACTTATGTTTGCATTCATTTGCAAAAGTGCGCATCGGTCTCAAAGCACACTCGCCAACTGCATACATGTACGCCCATCTATATCAATCTACAATATTATGAGTCGTGTCTATTATGAGCTGAACTAAGTATACACTAATCCGACGAGCCAAGTAATGGTCAGAATTCATTCCGCCATTACTGTGGGCCATTCACACCGGGCATTCACACCAAACTGGTGTTGTAACTGCTCAATTAAGTGGAAAAGTCCTGCTTCAAAATCAATCTTATTGTAAACTTTCAGCATCCTTTTGTCACATGGGTGATGGAATACAAGTTTAAAATTCCTGCAAAGCCTGCATCATTTCACATTTCAGGTGGGATGGCCCACTTATGGCTGCCATTGAGGTGTAGGAATGCATGGAATCGGATTTGTCTATCGACCAGCGTGAGCATGGGGAACAACTTTACTAGTAGTACTTATAACCCTATGGGCTCTATAATCGAAGACCAAATTAAAAAGACTAGTTTGCGTCTGGTCCAGTTGACAGGACGCCATATGCAAACTAGTCTTTTTAATTCGGTCTACTGATTCTTCTTACAATATCTCTGATTGGCTCAATATATGATATGAACCTCTATGTAACCAATGAAAACAGTTTTTAGAGGCCGATAATTCTCACCTGGATGTGCGGCATAGTCCATACCCTTTGGGTCAAAGAACCTGATCACTTTAGTGCTTTCTAAGTCAGACAGAAATCTCTGGCAAGCTAACATGTACATGACCTGGGAGTAGAACTCTGCCTTCCCGCATTCCGTATCTGGATCTTTGTCGACGGAGGAAGCGTAGTCGTAGAGACATTCTTCATTGCAAGGTTCTATTGGTTTTTGAGTTGTGACTTGGAGAGCTGTGAGGAGACATCACAAAAAGTTGTAAGCATATACCAATTAACAGTCATTACTGCAGGGTAGGTACGGGGCACTTCCTACAACAGAGTCCTGTATGGGAGCTTTTGGGATCATATGGCCACATGAGCACAAAACAAGTTAGACCAGGTCTAACTTAGATCTGGTCTAACTATTAGTCCTAGATGGAGAAGGAACTTTTTCTTATTTACATACTTTATTCTATAGTTGTGTAGATCCTGTTACGGACAAACACATGTAACATAATGTCCACATCGGCTCGTATCCCGACATGTTGACATCTTTACCACAAAAACAACACTGAAAATGCCAAACATGTGATTTATAGTAGATTCATTTGAAATACATATACCTGTATTTCTATAAATGTGTTTATTTTAATTCACTTATGCCAACAACAATATGATTTCGCAGCGGCTGTATGCATTTACGATACAAAGTCCGCCATTTTTAAGGAAAAGCTATTGACTTCTGGGTTGATGATAAAATAACAATATCTTGCCAAATGATGGCACCCTAACAAATTTTAACAATAAACCTAGGCCAGCCGGCGATGTCTAGGCCATTGGGCGTTGGTTATTTTTTTAGTTTACTGTCAACGTCGGTACACAATATATATTGTAGACCTGGTCTAACTTATTTTGTGCATATGGACGTAAGTTTTCACAAGTTCAAATTGTTCATTTCAATGAGATAAGTAAAACAAAAAAGGAATTGCCTGTTTATGATGGCAACCCTATACTAAATACACAACATAATAATTTTGCTCTAGTTTTCTTGAAGTATATGAAGAAAATCTTAGTGCAAAGACAATATATGTGCAAATGAGACAATTTCCTTAAAAGGGCATTTCGTGATCCACAGCATCATCCCCCCACTTTTCTCAAAAAAAGTTGAGATTTTTATATCACTGGAAACCTCTTGCTACATAATGTTTATGTACAAAATATTTCGTTTAGCAAAGATATCGTGAAATTTGAATTTCGTTCTGGTGCACCAGAACGAAATTACAACACATTGTCTATGGAGCAGTGCAATATACATAATCATGCACAACTCGCAAACGCACGATCGGAAGCAACTGAAATTTTGGGTATAAGCTTTTTCCGTGGATATCTACTGAAATATGTCATAAAAAGAAGATGCTAGGATCACGAAATACTCCTTTAAATCATAAAGACCATCATAAGGCATACAATTTCAAAAATTGTGAAGTGTGAATACTCTAATGTTTGGCTTTTATTAGATGTCAATATTGAAATCTATTTGATGTCAAAATTGAAATGTATATTGCTGGTAAAATGATTATATAGAGGCATTGCATGTGACGTATCATCCCGTAAATATGGCGGACTACTCAAATGCATTCAACAAAAGCATGATTGCACTCTACCGTGACAGTTCGTCTCACACACATAACCCTGCACTACGATCAAATAGGTTGATGACAACATTTGATTGAATGGACTGCACTCCGCCATAACTACGGTGAAGGTCACCGGTTCAAATCCTTTGTTTGGAGCCAATCAATAAAAGAATGCAGGGCCTCTATATCATTTTATACTCACTTTGGTTTATTTCAGATCTGTCTACTATCATCACATCTTGCAGATCGATCATTTTGATTCGTCCCTCTTTTGTGACCCCCAAATTTTCATATGTAATATTCCCAAAAACCACCATCCAATCAGGGCTTGCCGTTCGAAAATCTTCCACCATCTGTAAGATCTGCACGGCCAAGTCGACTCTCACTAGCCACGATTCCGGCAAGAATTTTTTCAGTGGTTTGTACGATTCGTGTTCTTGTATGATGGTATGTCCGCACTCTCCGAAATAAGAAGGAAAATAATGGCTAAGCTCTGGAATATGATCATGAATGAACTGTTGGAAAAATTGAAAGAGAAATGTGTTCAATGTAATAATATATTTAGCATAATTTCATGCGATTTGCATAAAGATGCAGACATGAGGTATGTAGACCCTATCGAATAAACTCAACAGGAACGGTATAAATATTAAAATCACAAACATGTTGGTTCTTAGTGTCAGAGGGACAGGTCCAGGGCTTGCCGTTTGAGGGGAGCAATCGCTCTAGATCTCGCTTACCACCGCTCACCCAAACTCGATTTCTAGCGAGCTATTTTCCACTCGCCATACACTAAATATCACTCCCTGCGAATCCCCAAAAATCAGCCATCGAATCAGCCATTTCATCATTTAATCGATGATGTGCCCCCTCCAGAAAGTCGAACTTTCAACATATATAAATAAGTACTGTTTTAAGACAGAAGCTCTACCACTCGCATAGAAACATGCTAGCGATTAACCACTCGCGTTTAAAATTTATTCATACCTATCACCTGTTTGATTGTATTATCATGCGAATCATTTATTAAAATGAGGACAAGTGACGTACCGGTAGTAATCGATAGGGTCTATCATGGCTCGAAAAAGTGGGGAATTTGGGAAGCTCGTTCCCAGGAAATGTTGGTGTTTGGAGGGAAATTGTGATATAAAAACATGCTATAAATGGTGGGAAATTTAGCTTGCTTCCCGGGAAATTAACATTTTTTCAAGCCCTGGGGTCTATAGACCTATCTCAAGCTCTTACCTAGAGGAGATAAATTTGTTGAAGTACAATAAAAAACATTACCAATAATAGGCAATTTAAACTCATGTTTACAGTCCAGAAAAGTTTGCAAAGAAGTTGTTATTACAAAATTATAACCTACCCTCTTTTAGGGTTGGAAAAAAATGTTTATGTCCCAGAAAAAACAGCCAAATTTCACGTCACAATAGGAACATTTTCCATAATTTCTTATCAATATTTCTTACATTGGGAAGCAAGATTTCCTTCCAAATTCCAAATTTTGGTATTTCCCTGGAAAGAGCTTTCCAGATTCAACATTTTTTCCAGGTCTGCCCTCTCTGAACTGTGGTAAGGCTTGACAGGCTCAGCATTGCATTGCCTTACTGAACTTCAGCCCAGAAAAAGGAATACTGCCCTCACCTTTAATATCGCAGCAAACACATCTTTAGGGGCATGTTTTCATTTCAGTCCAAATGTTTTATTAAATGTCGGGTTATATAAGTCATGAATATGTTCTTAAAACAGTATAATATGAAAAAACACTGTTATGTTGTCAAAATGGTATTGCAAAATATTTTGCCAAAATTTTTTTTTAAATATTTTGAAAACTTTTAAATAACATTTTGTTAGAATGTTTTATAGCAAGTTTTTTCAAAAAATGTTTTTGAATGTTATTTTAATAATATGTTTTATACCCTTTATACATAACTCAACATTTAAAAGTTTTATGTAAAACATTTTGTACAAATTGAGAGGTCTTACTAAGCCTGAGGTAAAGGGGGTTAAGATCAGATTGACTAAATACTAGACTTGAAGTCTAGTGACCCCACCCATTCCATGAATAGCTTCCTATTACTGCATCATGATACATATTTACAAACAAGAGATCCTTAGTCAATTAGCTTAATGAAGCTTGAATGAAGTAGATATTAATGCATCATATCTTGCGATGGCATTGACCTTCCTAAGTTTTATTTTCATAACTAATTTGTTTTGAAAAGTTTGACCCCATCAAATCCTTTAATGAGGTTTTCAGAGCAATGTTAATGCAATACTTCATAATTTGATACCTCAACAGTGTCAGGATGTTATTTTTACCCCAGAAGAAAGATGGAAAAATCTGTCCCCCAAAATGGTTCAAATTGACACCATTTTCTTGATGCATCACTACTTACAAGCCCAGGTTGGCATGCATTGGCCTTCCGAAAGTTTTATTTTCATAACTAATTTGTTTTGAAAAGTTTGACCCCATCAAATCCTTTAATGAGGTTTTCAGAGCACTGTTATTACAATTCTGTTTATACTTCATAATTTGATACTTCAACAGTATTAAGATGTTAGTTTTAACCAAGGAGAAAGATGGAAAAATCTGCCCCCCCCCCCAAATTGACACCATATTCTTGATGCATCACTTCTTGCAAGCCCAGCTTTGATGAAGCTTGAATGAAGTAGATATTAATGCATCATATCTTGCGATGGCATTGACCTTCCTAAGTTTTATTTGCATAACTAATTTGTTTTGAAAAGTTTGACCCTATCAAATCCTTTAATGAGGTTTTCAGAGCAGTGTTAATGCAATCCCAGGAGAAAGATGGAAAAATCTGTCCCCACAAAATGGTTCAAATTGACACCATGTTCTTGATGTATCTTGATGGCATTGACCTTCTTTAAGTCTTATTTTCATAACTAATTTGTTTCCTTTAATGAGGTTTTCAGAACAATTCTGTTTATACTTCATAATTTGATACTCAACAGTGTTGATGTTAAGATCTGCCCCCCCCCCATGGTTCAAATTGACACCATGTTCTTGATGCATCACTTCTTGCAACCCAGCAAACACAAAAACGTTTTAAAAACGTTTTAAATAAGTTATATTTTGGCTTTTGGTTTAGATAAAACGTTTTAATAACATTAAAATGTCGGGTTATATAAAGGTCATGATAACGTTTTAAAACGTTTTGTATGAAAAACACACTACAACAATATTTTTTTAATGTTTTCAAAATGTTATTGTAAACTATTTTGCAAACATTTTTTGCCAAATATCTTGTCAACACTTAAATAACATTATGTTAAAATAATTGCACCCTGCAAGCACAGAAATGTTCTTAAAATGTTGTTTTCAAAACGTTTTAATAACATTTAATGACGGGTTATATAAAGGTCATGAAAACGCTTTTTAAAACGTTATTGCAAATATTTTGGGCAAACATTTTTCATAAAACATTTTTCAACCCCAAAATAACATTCTGTTTAGAATGTTTTGTATCAAGTTTTCAAAAATGTTTTTGGAATGTTATTAAAACGTTTTTATACCCTTTATATAACCCAACATTTAAACGTTTTCTGTAAAACATTTTTGTTTGCTAAGCAGTAGATTATCTAAAAATGATTTTTAATGTTATGAGAACGTTTTATACCCTTAATATACCCTTTATATAACCCGACATTTAAACGTTTTCTGACAACCTTTTATAACCTTTTGCGAATGATGTCGAAAACGTTTTGTGTTTGCTGGGAAGCCTAGGTTTGATGGCATTGACCTTCGGAAAGTTTTATTTTCATAACTAATTTGTTTTGAAAGGTTTGGAACCATCAAATCCTTTAATGAGGTTTTCAGAGCACTGTTATTACAATTCTGTTTATACTTCATAATTTGATACTTCAACTGTGTCAGGGTGTTATTTCTAACCCAGAAGTAAGATGGACAAATCTGTCCCCCAAAGTGGTTCAAATTGACACCATGTTCTTCAAAAGAGGTCTTCAAGTTCAATACACCAGAGTAGTGTAAAAGCTTTGTTTTGCTAAAGGTTCTGGCAATAACTACTGGGCTATTCCAGTAAATATTAAATCAAATACTGGAACTTACGTTTCATTGACATGACATTTCATCCGAAACCATATCGGACATCATCAGGTGACTAATTAGGTCATCAATCTAATCAGTCACCTGATGATGTCTGATGGTTTCGGATGAAATGTTGTGTCAACGAAAAGTAAATTCCAGTATTTGATTTAATTTCTACTGGAATAACCCATTACACATCTAAAATTCAAATGAAAATTATTACAAGCCGCCGACAAAGTCGGCTTGTTCTGTTTTACGCTAATTCTTTCTTTCTTTCTGGCAATATGCCTCTTCTTCTACAAACAAAATGTGCCGAAGCTCTAATTAATACATGTTGGTCACTAGTGGCATGGGTATTCAGGGTGTTCACAGCTTGACCGTTGCTTGACCTTTGACCCCGTATGCAATACAAACTAAATTTGAACAACAAGATATGTCAAGTTATAGTGCTGCATATGATAGACCTTAGTGAGACAAAACAAAAAGTCAATGGTGACCTCCTTGTATAATGTTTACTTTGCGGTCAAAAGGTCAAAATGTGTAAAATTTCAAACAACGAGGTATAGCAAATCTGAGTGCTGTATATGATAGACCTTAGTGAGACAAAATAAAAAGTCAACGGTGACATCTTTGTACAATGTTTACTTTGGGGTCAAAAGGTCAAAATGTGTATAATTTGAAACAACGAGGTATGGCAAATCTGAGTGCTGCATATCGTTATGAATACGGCAGACGGCCGAATCCGGATTCGGCTTTTGGTAAATTCATTTTACACATGCATTACATTTGAATTCGAGAACAAGGGATCAATGCTATACCTATAGAGGGCAGCATATCGATTTTTTAACGGTTGCCGTCGGTGACCGTACTGTGATGCACCGTCAACTAACCCTGTATGCCGCCCTCTTTTGATTACCTATTATGCTGTTATCATCTGGTCTCCGTTAAAAAATTGATATGCTGCCCTCTATCATGTACAGCATTGATCCCTTGTTCTCTAATTCAAATGTAATGCATTAGTAAAATAAATTTACCAAAAGGCGAATCTGGATTCGCCGTCTGTCGTATTCATAACGATATGATAGACCTTAGTGAGACAAAACAAAAAGTCAATGGTGACCTCTTTGTACAATGCTTACTTTGGGGTCAAAAGGTCAAAATGTGTAAAATTTGAAACAACGAGGTATGGCAAATCTGAGTGCTGCATATGATAGACCTTAGTGAGACAAAACAAAAAGTCAATGGTGACCTCTTTGTACTTGGGGTCAAAAGGACAAAATGTGTAAAATTTCAAACAGCGAAGTATGGCAAATCTGAATGCTGCATATGATAGACCTTAGTGAGACAAAACAAAAAGTCAATGGTGACGGTCAAAGTTTAGGGGTCGAAGGTCAAATTTTGAAATTGGTCAAAATTGACCCATTAATGTTATATTTACTGCCGGCGGCTTGTACTCAGAATCTATTGACTCTAGTTTCTTATGCCTTATAATTATTTGATAATCTCTCTCCTTAGACTGCATTTAAAAAAGAATGGAACTTTTTAGCAGCGGATCGGAAATAGACTACCTCTCAGACCGGCTACATACCTTCAATACTAGCGTCTGTGGATTGAGAATCATAGCGGTTGATAACATGGCCATATCAGAAGAGTGGTCCCCTGTCCGTAATACGTCTAGTAACCGTTGGCTGGCACATTTGGGAAGACTGTAAGAAAAAGACAAAGAAAACAATTTTCTTGAGATTATCACAGAAAATAATAATGGAAACATTTTGACAGGTGTTTTTGTTGTTGCTTTAATGCAATGCACAACTTGAGATGAACTTGAGATGAACCGCCCAGCCAGTTTTAAGTGTTTAGAAAAGTGTTTAAAGTTTAAACACTGTTTAAAAATGGTTTAAACGCTGTTATTACAGTGCATTCAAATAGGACCTGTAAAAAATGAAATCTTTTGACACATTCTTATTAAATTTAAGCGACAAAGAACTGATGATTTAGCCCAATCGCGACATCTAATCCAGTCCATATGTTTTAGGCATTATTTCAGTTCCATTGCAAGGAAAAGC
Source organism: Amphiura filiformis (assembly GCF_039555335.1). Lineage (NCBI taxonomy): Eukaryota > Metazoa > Echinodermata > Ophiuroidea > Amphilepidida > Amphiuridae > Amphiura > Amphiura filiformis. Next base: position 3,558,213 of record NC_092647.1, on the reverse strand, counting down.
ACATTCAAACACATGCTGAACATACTGTGTTGTCATGTACAATACTTAAGGCCCATATTAAATAGTAGTATACTCAATTTTTCAGGTTTGTTTATTTTGTGTTAACATGGTTAAGTTCACTGGAGCTGGAAATATCAAGTTTCACAAAGCTAAGAAATTCATTAATAATAAGCCCTTTCGCAATTTCGGAAAATTGCAACTGCGCATGCTCAGACATTGTCACACAGTTCTTCAACGAGAGATAAACACGAGGAAGCTGCAGTGCGTTTCCAATGCGGTGAACTGTGCCGTTTGCATAAAAACATCTTGTACTGGAATTGGATTGGAGAGCGTAACTGGTCTGAAGTGTATGAAAAAACAAGTGCAGTGGAAAAATGTAATGCCTTTTATACCACCCTTCAGGAAGGCATTGATAGGTACTTTCCAATTAAAACCATGAAAGTGCACAGCGCTGATAAACCGTGGATGACTAGTTACATAAAACGCCTCATAGATGAGAGACAACAGGTTTTCCACCGTGAGCATAGGTCGCGAAAATGGAAACGTTTATGAAATAAAATTAGTCGTGAAATTGCAAAGGCAAAGAAAGAGCACTATAAAACCAGGGTTCAACGACATAAAAAAGCAAATCCAGCTGAGTGGTACAAGCAAATCAAGGTCATGGCAAATTTGAGCAACTGTGAGTCAACCATTCAGCCCCCTCCAGGTGTTGATGCTAATGACTTTGAAGCCGTTGCGAACAGCATCAACGACATCTTTGCATCAGTTTCTAATGACCTTGATGTGCTTGATACCGCTAAGCTTCCTGCTTATCGACCTGATCCAAACCCATGCCCTACTGTTCATGACTACGAGGTTTATGAAATGCTGAAGAAAATAAAAATTGGAAAAGCCGGTGGTCCAGACGGTATTTCTGCCAGGCTCATTAGAGAGTTCTCCTATGAACTTAGTAAACCCCTGGCGAAATCCTCAATCAATCATACTTTGAAGGTTCAGTACCACCCCAGTGGAAGAGGGCTGTTGTAGTCCCGATTCCAAAGTCTAAACCCGCTACTTGGGATAAACTGAGACCAGTCTCTCTAACTGACCACTTTGCCAAAGTTGCAGAGGGTTTTATGGCAAAGTGGTTGTTAGAGGACTTAGAGAAATCTATTGATCCCAATCAATACGGGAACCGCAAAGGTGTTTCCACTACACATTATCTGGTGAAATTAATGGATACTCTGATCATGAATTCTGACAAACCCGGTCACTTGAGCTCGGTTGTTATCACTGATTTCAGCAAAGCTTTCGATTTAGTAAACCACAATGTGCTCATCAATAAATTTATATCCCTTGGTATTCGTCCCTCAGTAGTGACATGGATTGCCAGTTTTCTTGATGGTAGAGAACAGAGTGTTAGGTACCGTGGTCAAAATAGTGATTGGGTTAAGTTGAAAGGTGGTGTGCCTCAAGGCACACGCATTGGCCCACTTGGTTTTGTCACCGTGGTTAATGATGCCGCTATGGACAATTCCATTACGACATTGAAATATGTCGATGATTTAACTTTGGTTGAGCCGAGAGCACGTAATGATGCATCTAACATGCAGACTCATCTTGACAAATTCCAGGATTGGGCGGTGCAAAACCACATGAAGCTTAACCCTTTAAAGTGTGCTTCTATGAAAGTGTCATTCTTGAGAAACAACCCAGTTGACCAACCACTTATGATTGCTAATGTTCCCCTTCAGTCTGTCTCAGCTGCAAAAATACTTGGTGTCCATGTAAGTTCTGATCTGAAATGGGGTAACCATGTTACTGAAGTGCTTAAAAAAGCAAATGGTAGACTGTATATGCTTAAACTTCTCAAACGCTTCAACTTGCCAACAGATGATCTTATTACTATCTTTTCTGGGTTCAGACGCCCATTAGCTGAGTATGCTGCCCTGTGTGGCACCCTGGTCTGACCATCGACGAAAGTGCCGCTTTGGAACGAATCCAGAAGAGAGCATGTAGGATCATTGTTGGCAAGCAGTATACAACCTATGATGAGGCACTTGAGCTTTGTAAGTTGCCAACCATGTATGAGAGACGTGAGCAACAATGTTTGAAGTTCTTCAACTCGCTTTTCAAATCTGAGCATTTCCATAGTTGGGTACCGCCAAAGAAGAGCACCATTCATGGTAGAGTTTTAAGAAATTCTGACCAATTGTCGGTACCAAGGTGTAGAACATTGCGTTGTCAGAAAAGCCCTCTGGTGTACATGGCCAATATGTGGAATAAAAAGACTCCTAGTTTTTAGCTTTTTAATTATTTTAAAGGGCTATTGGCATTTTCACTCCCATCTCCACCAAATTTTATAAATATTATTATGTGCAATATATTTTCTGTTTCTCTCATTCATTTTTTGTCATTTAATATGATCTTAATATGCTAAGTAATTCATTTATGAAAGTATGTGTGTGCCGAGAAGGAGTTTGAGTATGTAGTCACTAGTGCATGAGTAGAGAAAGAGTTGAATAAGTGGTGTGTAAGGTCAGTGGGTGTGAGTTGTGGTAGTGATAGTTTATGAGTGGATATGGGATGCAGGGGTATGTGTGGGGGTGTACAAGTGGATGAATGGGTGAAAATGAATGTGTGGATGTTTTACTATGTAATTTGCTTTTTTCTTCATGTTTTTGCTGTATTTATATGTACATTGTATTTTAGCATTTATACTTATGTATTTTAATATTTTATATGTGTATACTTTTGTAAAATTGTTGCATTTCAGTTTTTATGCTGCTATGACAATTGTGTAATAAACCTTTAATGAATGAATGAATGAATGAATTATGCCGATTATTTTGTCTTTATTTCTTCATGATACATTGTATTTGATTAAATATATTGATATCATAAAGAAATAAAGACAAAATAAATGGCAAAATCCCAGTACAAGATGTTTTTATGCAAACGGCACAGTTCACCGCATTGCAAATGTACAGTAGCCTCATTCGCCACTTGCACGGTTCCGCCATTATGCACTATGTGCGGGGAGAGCCTCGAACTGGCAGCATACATGAATGGGAATTGAACCAGTCATAACATTCTGTGTAAGGTTACGTAATTCTTCCTTTCATGGATGCTGCCAGTTCGAGGCTCTCCCCGCATATAGTGCATAATGGCGGAACCGTGCAAGTGGCGAATTGTGTTTATCTCCAATTTTATTGGCAAATATTACCCATGATGCACCATGATCTGAAATTGCGAATGGGTTTATGGTTTATAGGCCTAGGCCTACTTCTAAACTTGTCATTTTAATGTCAATACACATTATTTTAAATTCACATGCATTCAAATTTCACATATGCAAGGCTTGCTGCAAAATTTGCAAAATTAAATACCACACAAAATAATGTAGTTTTACATCACACTCCAAGACATGTTTTCATGCGAATCTTGGATGACAAATTACATGGGCTATTTGAGAAAAAGTACCATGGCCTAATTTTTTTCCACATAAAACATCATGTCCTAATAATGTGATTTATCACTAGCCTACTATGTACTGAATGCCACACAATGCATAATTGAATACAAAAGAACTTGACTGAACTTTTGAGGGAAATTTTGTTACATTAGAGTTGGGTTTTATTTTTCATTCCTAGGCAAGACTGAAAAAGAAGACAAAAAATCAAAAGAATTACAGGTTTCTGCTTATTTCTTTTTCCTATACAAGTCTAATCAATGGACCGATCAACATTATATTTATGAGTTTGATTTAAACTTTTGATTTAAACACAAAGAAAATTATCCCTACCTCAGAATTTTCAGATGTCACTACATCTTTCATCAACTTTAAACATTATTTAGTTAAATAAGAACAACAAAGGTAAACATTTAAAGATATTTTTATTTTGTTGAGTTAATTAATTATTATTATTTTCCAATTCCACAGAAATAATACAAAGATCCACTGTGATTGTCCTAGCCTTTTTAGACCTATTCTTGCATTGTTTCCTTTTTTTTAAAGCTTCAAATATTGTGTTATTTTAAAAAAAAATCTAATACTGGTCCTAAAAATCATAAGGCAAAAAAAAAAAAGGTTCGTCTCATCAAAGCTTGCGCGCGTGTTTGTAAAATCCCACGATTTGACAAAAAACAAATGCGGAAATTTTTTTTATTTCAAAAAAAAAAAAATTTTATAGTTTTTTCCAGAAAAAATAGGCAAAAATCAGACTTTCTTCTCAAAATACCATGAAAAAAAGTCGGGAATAAAAAATTTAAAAAAACAATAATCGCATTTCGCAAAACCTTTTTTTTTTTTTTTTGCCTAATCATCGGGCATCTGATTGTTGATGGTAAGGGATGTCTTGTAATGCAGGTCCCATACATGTGACAATTAGAAATGGAGTCCCCCCTTTCTTGTTAATAACATCACACCATCATGAGATGTCTGTGTGAAGTCCGATGTTCAAAGATCATTTTGAGACTGATATTCAACTTCACTATAACCAAAATAATTACCTGGTAGGCCGTATTTGTCCAAATTTTTGTGTGTTCCACATGCAATTGTTTCAAGAATGGGGGGGCACCATCATGTATCCTTAGCCCTTGTCGCCACAACCCCTCTATGCCACTTTACCTGTGTTCTGTGGGATTAGGTTGGTGTGCACGATTTGATACTGCAACCAATGTATATCACAACCGCATTTGAGGCGTAACAAATTAGGGCATATCCAGGGGTGTGTGGAGGGTGCGTGCATGTCACACGGTTTTCGGAAAAATTATGCAAAATCATATTTCGGCCACGCTGTCTTCCATATGTCCCTGCAAATGATAGACAGATAGGCTACACCTTCACAAAGAGGAGGACAAATCGACAATGTCAGTGTTTTCTTCTAAAAGCCACATTGGACAAACAATATTGCTAGTGGCTTCCTATTGTAGGTCAATCACTTTAACAGAAGATTTCTCCAAAACATTTGCCCTTCCTCATTGATCATGACCTAGAACTAACTAGAACTGTGGCAAATATAATCATGATAATTGAAACACAAATCCCAGTGAATTGATTTTGAAGTCCCTATCATAAACTGGTTCAGCTTAACCCAGTTCCAAGATTGCTTCTTGAAGCTTGCTCCTGTAAAATGGAGTCTAAAGTCTGATTCTTACTCCACATCACAGTGCCAGTGGCGTAGCATGGGTCATCATATTGGGGCGGGGCACAGACCATGATTGGGAGGTGGCACCGGATCTGACTGGGGGGGGCACAAGCTGTTTTTCTGCAATTTTCATATGAGATTTTCTAAATTTTTCAATCAATTGGGGGGGCACTGAAATAAACCAAGCATTGGCCCGATTTTCCACCCAATTTAGTAAGCCTATCATCTAGAATATATATTCTACAAGTGTTCATCCAGATATAATCAAATATAAAAATTGAATAGTTTTTTAACGAGTTTAATTTTATATTCTACAAGTCCTCAAACTTTGGCAACATCCCCAGGGGGGTCACTCCCATTGTGGCCTGTACACCATCCGCGATAATGAAAACCCGTAACAAGGGTCGTTTTTCGTGGGTAGGCACGATACGTGCCTATCGCGTTTAAGGTGTCAAAAACATGAAAAATTGGAAAAAAGGGTAGCAAAATTGCAATTTCTTAATACGCGGAAATGAAATTTAGGGTATGAAATTTGATGTTAGGAATGAAATCCCTGTTTAGGGTGTCGTTTTAGCCAAGGATTAAATCCTTGTTTAGGGTGCTTTTCAAAAGTTGATTATCGCGGATGGTGTACAGGCCACGATGGGAGTGACACCCCCCCGGGGCAACATCACAAGATATGAACACCGAAATGAACTGAAAGAATGAAGTATACTCCTATAATTAGAAATCTCTCCCCGGTGTTGTCACTTCCTATTCAAAGGCGTAATGCATGATCGTTCCCAAAGTCAAAAATACCCCCCTATTTTTGCGCGGTTTCAAGAACATTTTCAGCATTTGTTACCCCTATTTTACACAAAAACGGGTACAAATTAGCCTTAAAATTACCCCTATTTTTGCATTTCAAGTACACTTTTACAAAAGCACCCTTTTTAACATTTAGAACACATACCAAAGAACACAGCGGCCAAACTGGGAAGTGAGTTCCTGAATATTACTTGAATGCACAAAAGTTTCACAAAAGTGAAATCCGGGAGTAAATTGAGCAAGAAATGGTATAATGATTTCAACATCAGGATTCACAAAATATACCTTACCCTATTTTTTTATTTTCGAGTACACCGTCGTCAAAAACAACCCTATTTTTTAAATATCGCGAACATTTTAAGTTCGCGAACATAGCTTAAACATAACCCCTTTTTTCTTGAAATTGGGAACGATCATGCGTACACAGTCAATGTTAAGTGATAACACCGGGAATCTCTCTCATAATTGTCATATTTCTCTCATGCCAGAGCTCTCGTGTTTCTCTCATTTCTCTCATGTTCCTAATGTAATATACGTCATCACATTGACAGTTCAAAGTCAAATCCAAGCCTACTAATTACCCAATTACCTACATACAACATGACAGCATCAATCCTCAATACATACCACATTGGAATCACACACACTATGTATGACTTCATGCACAGACATAGGCTATTATTAATATGTCCGCTATCATAAATTAACTATGAAAAGTGCAATCAACAAATATTATGATCCAGGGAGCCATAAAATGTAATTTTGATGGCCTCAGGCTGAGTTTGCATTTACTTGGTATGATTTATAGATTTAATATGCTTTGTAAGCCTACTAATTTGATTTTAAGCAGAACAATGATACCAGGCCGGTATAAACAGACCAGAACAATTTGGAGTACATGTAATGAATTAAAAGAGTTGACATGAGATTAGGAATTAATGTTTTCTGCTGTTTCAGTGTGCATGTTCTCATCGTTGATGGTTTGGTGGACTGTCATGTAGATGTAAGCGTGATCCTAAAAATGCCTTTCACATTGACCAAAACTAATTACAAGACCTCTTCTACATTGAGGCTGGCTTTCCCTTTTAAAGGGAATTTTTATTTGTTTTTGTTTTTGGGGGGGGTTGCTGATTTTGAAAAAGTGGACCTTTTTTCCAAGGGGGCAGGGCGATTTTGTAAAAAGTGGACTTTTCCTAAAAAATGTAGACCTATTTTGGCCAAAAAAGTGTATAAACCCCGATTTTTTTTTTGCTTGCTACGCTCGCAAATTGTCTTATTTTGGGATTTTTTGTATACTTTTGCACATTTGGGGCGGGTGCAACCGCACTTCCCCACATCCCCCTAACGTGCACGGGCCTGAATGATACCTTTGCAAGATCCCTAGTTTCATTATAGATTTTAAGTATTCTAAAATCAATGGTTTCATCTAGATTCTCTTTGAATAGGGTAGGGTATGTGCACATTCGCTAGTGGCCATGTCAAAACATGCATGCTAACTAGGGCTCAACCAGTATGGCATTTGTCTACGATCCGATATCTGATATCGATTTTATAATATATATTTTTTTTTAAATTAAGAATTTTTTTTTACCGCTGATATTTGTGCTGATACGATCCGATGTTGGTAAAAAAAAATTTGATTTTTTTTTTTAAATTAATGATGTAACATGTCAAGTGGTCTATACTATCTAGAGAGGTTGCGCTATGCAAACAGCAAAAAAAACCTGGATTAGCTAGCTGTTGTCACCAAAGACCCTATCCAAAATTTTTAATATTTTTTAAATGTCCTGATGTTGAAAGAATGCTTCTATCATCACTGCCCACTCTCCCCTTGTAAATCAGAAAATGGTAAAATGCTTTTACTGCAAGTTTGGGTGGTTTCAAATTATTATATAGGGTCTATACTACAAGTATCATGCAAAGAATTTGTATAAATTGATCAAATTGCCGTCATATTTGCGGGTACATGAAATGATTGTAATTTGTATATCATTAGCAATGAAGCGTATAGATTCAATACTTAACTAAACAGAATGATGAATTGGCAATCAGAATGAACAAATGACGATGGTGGCCCACAACATAAAGTTTTGCATGACATTCAGGTAAATGATGACAGGCATTTAGTCACCCTGATAAACATGGTTCATGTACCAGTCAAAATTGGTTGAGACGCCCACTGAAAACTTGGGCCTCATGCATGTGGTTTAACCCTCAACTACCATTTCGGCTTGGATGCAACCCCAGACCCAACCACCACCGTTGGCACCATATAGCAAAGGTTCATTTTGGGGGGTGTGCAGTGGTGTAACTAGGGTTGGTAGTGAGTGGGGCAAGAAACAATATTGGCGCCCCTACCCCCACCCAAGAATATCTTAGACGTGGGGGTGTGGTAACTGGTAATGCCACACAATATTTTGAATGAGACCGATTTGGCACCCTCTAGTGGAGCGCCCGGGGCACTTGCCCCCCGCCCCCTAGTTACGCCACTGGGAGTGTGAGACTTCCAAAATGCGGACCATTTTGAGAAGAAACAGATTCTGCTGGCATGTAAAAAGTGGACCTCGTCTGTTGAACATTTTCTTTCATCAAAGTGGACTCCGTGTAATTTTTTTTACCCCATTTGTTCGGCTCAAAATTAAAAGGGGACAATGTGATCCGTGACGACTTACATTTTGCGGAAAACAAATAAGAATCTATTCTTTTACGGAAATCAAACACTATTGCTTTAAAATATTTGTGTAAACAGTTGGTTCCCAAAACACAATAATGCAGAATATAAACAGGCTAAAATATATCACCATTTACAGATCGAGAATTATGACTTGAAAATTCATTGCTGAACAAATGCAAAGCTCCCATGCTTGGTGAAACCATGCATTGTCTTTGAATGGAACAAATGAAGCAGTTTTATATCCAAGGAAAAATATTTTGTTAATGGTCTTCACAAATAATGTAATATATGCCTCACAAAAACATAATCTCATGAAAAGTCATAATCTCACGTTTCCCACACTTTTAGCAGAGATAACATACTTCAAATTCTAACATCAATAGAACATTATATTGATACAAGCTAGACTTGTAATTGATCAAATATGGTCCCAAATGTGATGCGATCAAACAAACATTTATTTATTTATACCGGTACTACACTGTATTATAATTAAAATCAGGGGGAGAGGGACATTTTTTGTTCTTTTTGCAGAAATTTTACTTCTTCAGTTCATACTTAAAGAATTACATGGTAAAAATGTAAAAGGGGCCACAATTACCCCAGTCTCCCCTAAATCTAGTATTTATGAAGTCTGATGGGGTGGGAAAAACATCCACCCACCTTTTTTGAAAGGTCAAAGTTCTCCCACCCCTATACCATAATGCACCCAGGAACTACCAGACATTTCCATGGATGATTTACAGTTCACAGAATATCCAAGGTCAATTGACAAGTTCTGGGGTCAATGATCTGTCATGGTCCTGTGGGAATCAGGCTAAACTTGTCCTCAAATGAGTGTGTCACTGTCAAGGTCATTATGATCACACCTGTCCTCTTCATATTCAAGTTCACTATGGACCACAATGGCCTCATCCCAATGGCATAGTTCAATAATCTCAATCAAACAATCATAGTGCAAAATTTGACCTCAAGTTTCAAAGTATGAGTTTTTGTACCCAAATTTTTAAAGGTCATTCAATGAATGTGCAAATGTATTGGGATTAAAGAACTGTGCCTTGATAGATGAGCATGTTGTGGATCCTAGTAGTTGATTATGATTTACTGCAACAGGGCATTTTGTCACTCACAGGCTTCATCAAATGGGAAATTGGGCAAGCAGCTTTTGGAAAGTTCAAAGTAGAGGCCGACCTGACCCTGGCAATTTTTTGTTTCCCAATATTACTTGAATCTCAAGTTGAAGTTCGCACCTTGGTTAGTACTTATCCTGTTCAAAGGTGAAATTTTCAAATTCTGCTCATAAAATAACCCAAAATCAGAGATTTTAGAACATAAAAAAAGTTGACATTCTGTCTTGAGCATAGCAAAATTCTCATGGTTTATTAGGGGCGGTGCAATCAGAATATGTATATCTCCAGACTCAAGAGGGGAGTGAGTAAGTGGCGAGCCAGGGGTAATGGGCACCCCGCTAAAAGTCTTGGCCCCCCCCCCCAGGAATGGTGGCCACCCCGATATTTAAAATTTTTAGGCTTTTTTTTGTTTATTAGCCCATTTTAAACCATTTTTGTCAATATTTGCCCTCTATGCCAAAACTGGTTCCCATTCATAATCCCCTTGCACACATAATTAGCTGTTTCAGTAAGGCCAAGTAAAATAAAAAACATGTTTCACGTCCGGTTTTTGAAAAAAAGGAGGAAGAGGGGGCTTTTTATTTTTTAGATAAAATCGATGTAAATACCCATAATTAGAGCTGTTTTTAGCGTATACAATAATGCCTGGAAAAGGAGGAGGCCTCTTTTTATTTGTTGTTCTGAGAGATAGACCCCTCTAACTATCATAAAACCTTTAAAAGTGTTTCTTGTACATTAGCAAGGCTATAGAAAGCATCTCTACTTCCTAGACATATTTTTTGAAAAGTTATAACTGAATTTCAAAAAATAAAAATAAAATTGAAGAAACCTCAAAAAAGGAAGCGGGAGGGGACGTGAAACATGTTTATTTTTTTATTTGGCCTAATTTCAACTTTTCTCATTCTTGGCTCTATAGGCCACACTTTCATTTTATTCCGCATGCTGCTACTGTAACCAAATAAGTGGTTCCAATTTTGTGATTATTTATGAAGTAATTTAAGTGACACCATGAAAGCATAGAACTTTGTTCACAAATGGACATTCCAGTTGAAATCCATACACCCCCTGTGGAAGACATGACCTAAATCTCCCACACAGAGAGTGTGAATTTCAAATGGGGGTTACCTGAATGGGTGACTGTATTTGAAATCTACACTCTGGGAGATTAAGGTCATGTCTTCCATAGGGGGTGTATGGATTTCAACTGGAATAGCCCAGATCAGCACCAAAACACTTCATAAACATACTCATATGTCAAGGCACAGTTCTTTAACCCCAATATACTTGTACATTGCCAGAATGACCTCTGAGTGTGTTGGGTACAAAAACTCATACTCCACAACTTCAGCTCAAATTTTGATTTATCATTATCAAATGAGGGTTATTAAACTATGCAATTGGGCATGAGATTTTGCATCATAGCACTGGCACAGGGACAAGCCAGAGATGAGATCTTACCCTTCCCAGAAACCTTTGCAACATGATGTGTCACCTGACTCACCTCATTACATCAAATTACAGTATTACTTTGCATGGGTTTTTATGTTGAGAATAGACTGGCCAAACATGGATTTGCAAGATCTGGACCAGGAGCCACACATTTGGAAAAAGCAGCTCCTGGTCCTAATTAAGATTTATCTAGTGATTCACTGTGAACCAGAAGCCATTTTTATTCAAAGCTAAGAGTCCTTTAAATTTCAATTGTACACATTAAATACAAAACCTGCTTTAACTACCAGGCCTATTTAAAACAAAATGTAGAACCTGATTTGTATGATTTTGGTGTGAACCAGGAGCCAAAATGTTATGACTATTGGGTAAATAGCTCCTGGGTACCTGGTTATTTTGAAGCTTGGGTACTTTTGGGCCATGTTGCACTAGATGAGCAAATCAGTACAGATAATCAAAATGGAAGAAATGCATTGTGGGAAGTGTAAGCTATCTTCTTTTAGGGACAAGCGCTGATCTAATTTCACATATAATCAATTAACTTTGCATATTTCCCACTCGTTATTGATACCACCGTCACCCTCAATTAATTGTGAATAAATTGACCCCACCACCGCTGAAATTGAAACTATTCTTTTCGGAAGTGCTTAATTATTTCTTTTGTAATCGAAAACTAGCCTTGCATTTTGATGATACCTCTTGCAAAGCTTCACTTGGCTTGGTCTCAACATTCAGGACATGGTTTTATGTTTTGTGGGTGTGTATATACACTACATGTATGGACCACTATGGCCTCATCCCTATGGCATAGTTCAATAACCTCAATTAAACAATCAAAGTGCAAAATTTGACGTCAAGTTGAAAAGTATGAGTTTTTGTACCAAAATTGTCAAAGGTCATTCAATGAATGTGCAAATGTATTGGGGTTAAAGAACTGTGCCCCTGATAGATGAGCATGTTATGGATCCTAGTGATACTTTGACTTTTGATAATGTTGACTTTGTGCTTTGATGGTGGTTAGGAACACTGAATGAAAAATAAACTATTCCATGCCTCTTGGCCAAACAAGTTTCCACTGAAACGAGATGTTCCTTTTTTTTCTCAAATTGAAATCTTTTTGAATAGATATAAAATGCATCCACAGCCATCACAGGGTGCTCAGCACCCTCAACCCACTATGAGCTGAAATGTTTCTAGTACACACAGGACCAGGGCAAATACAGTAGCAGAAGCTTCCATACACTCCAAAAACTGTATTTAGCCAACACATTCTTGCCTTCACGCTGTTACATGTTTAGAAACTAAAAATTACTTATCAAATTCTTAAATTAAACATCAATGTTCAAACATTTTCCATCTATGTTTAATATTAAAACATGTTTGATAAAGTGAAAACGACATTGTCTTTAGAAAAGTGAAACTGTTTTTGCTGTGAATTCCAACAAAAAAACTTTTGTTTTAGCGGTGACAACTCTCTACTCTGTAAGTTTCCTTAGTCCGAAGGCTCCTTAGTCCAAAGGTTCGCTAGTTCAAACAAGTAATTTACTATTCGCTAATAAGAATTCTGAAAAAGGTTGGCTAGTCCAAATATCGGATTCTCTAGTACGAGGGTTAGCTAGTCTGAATAATAAATCAGGTTCTCTAGTCTGAATAAAGAATAAGGCTCGCTAACCCTAAACCTTAATCCTAACACTAACCCTTATTCTATATTCGAACTAGAGAACCTTCAGATTGGCAAACTTAATTTGGTTTTCGGACAAGCGACCCTTCGGAGTAGAGAACCTTCGGACAAGCGACCCTTCGGAGTAGAGAACCTTTAGACTAGCGACCCTTCGGACTAGTGAGAAGTCACAGTTTTAGCAGCCATTTTTAATTTACCATGTTAATAACTTACCTAAACAGTGTGTTCTGCCTGTACTGCAGTTTGCCGATTTCACTTCTGACATACTTCTGCTGCGTGACATTACTACTTGCTAGACCCATCATGAGAACCTTAGATGACACGTCACACTGCTTCTTGATCTTCTGGTCCAATGTGAGCTGCTTCTCTGTGGTTATAGATGAGGTCTTCTGGCAGATGTAGTTGTCCAACATCTGGACATAAAACAAACCAGAGTAATGATACACACCTTAATAGCCAAGGGGGGAAACTGTCCCTTGTGAAAAGCCATGCCCCCCCCCCACTTCCCGGATGCTGGTGGCCTGATATTTTAAAGATTTTAAAGATTTTTTTGTCATTTTAAGCCCATGTTTCGTTAAATTTTCCCCCCTTTAAAGTTGTCTTGCCTTGCCCCCTTTACCTACCTTCTGGAAAAGTCCTGGCTACCCTAATGCCTGCCTTCAGCATACACCCCCTAGTTTTGAGTTGTATTTTCATGGATTTTTCTTACAAACTACAATGAATATTTAAGCTTTTATGACTATCCTTTGATACTGCTTTAATCATTGCCAAACAATTTTAGCCAGTTTCTCGAAGCATGGCTAGTGGTCAGGCTTAAGCCCAATTAGTTCTCTATACCAGTGCTTACAATTTTACATACTACATCACCTGGAAATATAAATCAATAAAATGGATCCACATTAGTAGGACTAGCCTTCTGGCTAAGAAAGCCTGACCACTAGCCAAGCTTTCAAGAAATCGGACCTTTGAAACTTACCCTATGATTTGAAAACTGTTTGATGGTTACTGCTAACACTCTGCCCTGGACCTCATCAATCCAAGTCCCATTGTAACTCTGCACATTTTTGTTGTGTTCCACAGGGATCGGCTGTTGGTCCCATTTTATATTACCTTCATAGAACTCATCACAGAGGGAAGTACCGAAACATACAGGACAATTCTCTTCCTGGAGGACTGCTGGTGGTACAATTTGGTAACTATCAGCTAGGTGATAAACCTCCTCCTCGTATGTTACCTTGTTGGTTTTATCGGTTGTATTACCGCCATCTTTTATCGTTCTATTTGTCACAGCAGGGGGTTGCCGTATTGCAAATCCATTTCTGTCCTGACCACTGTGTTGGTCTATACTGTCTTGCAATTTTGACGACGCTAAATTCCTCAAATGTAATTTATTAGTTTCTTCTGCACCAAAACCATCTTTATATCTGTCATGATTTGTGTGTGTGTTTTCATTTTGTACAATTATTTCCCTATTTATATTTTCTACATTGTTTCCAGAATGTCCAGAAAAGGCATGTCTCAAATTCAATGGCAAGTCATTTTGAGTGTTTCTAGATATTTGATAGCTTTGTCCGTGACCAACACCCCCTGGTCGATTCCGACTTGTCGGTAGTGCCAAGTTCTCCTGCATTTGTCCTGCATTCTCAAAATCGTGTACGCTGATGCCCGAAAGCTGAAGACTTAGAAACGCAGCCGTAGTGAGAATGAGAAAATAGACAAATCGTCTTCGAGGCCGGATTGTCATGTTGACAACATTGTGAGCTATATTCGTCCGTCAGGTTTCTGCAGTGAGAAAAAAATGAAAAAAAAAATAGCTGGTAATTATTTTGAATATTTTTGCATACCACTGTATAAATATAGAGGAAAATGAAGTACAAAGTTATTGCAAATCACAAAAGAAGCTTTGTGGGAGAGAAATTTTGTTATATTTAAATTAAAAGTGCAATGTTCATACCAAGGTGTTGTTACAAGTTCACCTGTCGGCAAATGTCAACTAACATTAACACTAAGCATTTTTCATATTAGTACAACATTATTTTCTGTTTTTTTTGCTCTCACTCTCACACATATATAGCGACAAAGTTCATATACTGTATACGGCCGAGACGAATAGTGTATACGGTGAAACACTGTTATTTTCGTGTATATAATCTTTCACGATTTTGGGATTTTTTGATACTGTGCGAATTTATGTTTGTGTAGGCCTATAGATTTAACTTTATATAAAAACTGTATTGTCATGTTGTTATTTTCACGCCTGGTCATCAATCATGAAATTCATGAAAATAAAACCTTCACGAAAAAAGAGCATATAGAGCCTATAGAACATACCGTAAATTAGTTTTTGTGCGTACATTACAATGCATTGACTGTGACTGTTCTCCAACATGTTATGCATTGTCCTAAAGTTGAACCATTTTGTTTCACCATATTGATCGAAACAACTTCCTGATTCACAGTGACTTTTTTGAAGAAACACCTTCTAATCCCACAAAATGGGCTATTCTGGTTGAAATCCATACACCCCCTATGGAAGACATGACCTTAATCTTCCACACAGGGAGTGTGAATTTCAAATGGGGTTATTTGAATGTTTGGCTCTATATTGGAAATCTACATCTGTGTGTGGGAGATTAAGGTCATGTCTTCCGCAGGGGGTGTATGTATTTTAATTGGAATAGCCCAATTCAGCATTGTGCAAAAAGCCAATTTACTCCAACATAAGTTTTAACAATTGTATTACCATGATTACATGCACAACCAAAAGAACCATTGTGAATAAGAACATGTTGAACATGATTGTATTATATAGAGCATAAAATAACTCCTTTGATAATCCATGTGGGTGTCTGACTGCAGACGACAAATTTCATTTTTTTTTATTAAGAATTCAAGAATTTTGGAAGTGTACATTTTCATGATCATATTTGGAATCAGCATGAAAAATGCATTAAAATGAGTACAAACAAGCCTAGTATTGGTTCAGTGGTTCTTGGGATAGCTCTTGATATTTTGGATAAATATTTCAAAACTTGGGACTTTTTTTGTTGAAGGCTATGGCTTGCATGCAGAGCAATAATTTATTGAAACAAACTCTGATTTACCAAAGAGATGGTTTTTTTTGCCTAACCCTAATACCGGAAGTGCTTTTTGGCAACAGGAAGGGAAAGAAGGAAGGAATAAAGAGAGAAAACAAATGAAGAAGTTGATTGCTCTGGGTGGGATTCGAACCCAAGACCCCTCGCATGCCAAGCACTAGGTCGGCGACACTTAGCCACAGGTCTTTCGCTGGCCAGGCCAACGAAAGCATGCCTAGGCCTATATATCACTTTTTGCCACATCACATCAGGTATATCATGTAGTATTTTGTAGTACTCAATAGGGATAAAGGACCTCTAGATCCAGCTAATACTGCACTTTTGAATTCAAACATTACATGTGAAATTTTACACTGACTGTCAACCTTTTCCCATATTTAGATAACTTCTTTGCATTATTTTGTTATCATTAAAATATGAAGTTTTTTGTCAACAAAAAGTACCATTTGATTTACCGAGAACCATACAAATCATTTTGTGGATCAACTGTTTTGTGATAACCCTGGTGTTATATATCCCTCAAATTGTATCAAATTTGCAGTAAGTGTACATGTATATCTGAAGAAATCTTTAGAATATCAAAATAAAGGGCTGTGTAATATTTTTTGGCAAGCAGTGGCGTAGCCAAAGGGGAGTGGGCGGGCAGCACCCCCCTGTGAGAAGTCTTGCCCCCCTCTTGCCATGGGAGGCCTTTTTTGTAATTTTTTGTCAAACTTCCCCTGGAAATTTGCCTTTCCCCCCCCCCCTCTGAAAAGGTCCTGGCTACACCACTGTTGACGTTGGCAAGCCAAAATGGGAGGCAAGCAATTTTGGCAGGTCGAAGCACAGACCCTAGCTACATGTAGAAAGAGGGAGGGGGAGCAATTATTGGCACACATTTACAAGGTACCTTTTAAATAACACACTTCAAAAGGAAAACAATACAGAAACATTCAAATATGCCAAATTTCCTGCAAGTTTTGCTTGTATTTATATATTTATATCTAGCCCATTTACCAGAGATGTAGGTAGCTGCTGAAAAAACTCTGAATGGTGCAAGCGAAGCAAGCAAGCTGAACTATCAAAGCACTATCTTTTTAGCGAACGCTACTAGGGATCGGGGATAGGCTATGAGAGTATCACCCCCTAAAAAATTTTGTTTGCTCTTTTCACTAATGTGTTCATTCCAATTCCATTTAAAATTCATACTCCCAAGTCCCCATAGAAGATATTTTCAAAATCTTCCACAGGGGGAACATGGATTTTAAATGAAATATCCCATTACTTGTACATTTTGTACCCTGCCAGGATAAGATCAGTCACACAAAATTAGCATCATTTTATATAGGTCACTTGGTTAATACAGAAAAATCTCAACTTGTCCTTAATTTGCCCTTTGACAAGACTGACACTGGAAAAATTCATCTTTCAAATTCCAAATATTACTGAAAAAGTTAAACAATAGGCCTAACTAGGTAGATAATGTAACAATAGGATGGAACCATTCATCACCACATGCATACCATTTTTGGTAGCTTCTATTGTAATGCATTGTTCCAGAAAATCATAAAAAACTTGCCCTTCACTTGCCCTTTGAGGTTTGGGACACAAATTTTACAAAAAAGTAAAATATGACAGGGTAAAGAGTTGTGCAGCAAAGCAGAAAATCAGATCCTGTGATGTAATTCATCATGAAATAATTATGACAAAACAGTGACACTGAGTTACAATTAGCTAATTAATGTCATTATTTATGGCTATAGAGACATCTATCAAGGCAGAACATTTTAAAACTTGCCAATTTCTGTGTCAATGGCACTCATTCGAAGGTACATGCAAACTATGAGCTATTCCAGTTGAAATGCATACTCCCCCTATTGACAACATGACCTAATTATCTCCCACACAGGGGCCAGGCATAGGGAGTATAGTCTATACTATAGATTCCAAATATAGCCCCCCCCCCCTTTCAGGTAACCCCATTTGAAATTCACACACCCTGTGTGGAAGATTTACCCTAATGTGGAACATGGTTTTTTACCAAAGGGAAAGAGGAACAAAAAATTATATAAGATGAACAAAGAAGTCAGGTACCCCCGCGAATCGACTCTGGGAACCCTCGCAAGCACAAGATCCCCAACCTCTTGCTGTGGGAGTTTCGCTGGCCCAGCCAGTGATACCGTGCATATAAACATCTCAAAAAAAGTAACTAACCCCCTTAAATAATGACCATTATTCAAAAACGGGTGATTGTATTACAAATCTGTTGAATGCTTTGGAAGCAGAATTCATTTCTGCACATTTTGACACCTCATTTGCAGCAATTGACTAAATATTGACGTCACAGCGTACATTTAAATCAATATAACCCAAGATTTGAAAGTTGCAGTAAATTGTATTGATTTTGTATTCAGTGTAATGGAAGGAAATCCGTGTAATGATATCGGAGTGTTTTTGTATTGTAAAAATTTGTATGTAAGTGCAACTTTCAAATCTGGACCACACTACATTAAATTGACCAGTGTTTTATTGTTTTCTGGGCTATCGTATCAAATGAGGTGTCAAAATGCGCAGAAATATATCCTGCTTCAAACGCATTTTACAGATTTGTAATACAATATCCCCTTTTGAATAATGGTCATTATTTAAGGGGGGTTAGTTACTTTTTTTGAGATGTTTATATGACTTGCGTTATGGCAACATGTGGTATGCATGTATGCGCAGGGGTTTTCCTTGTAAGATTTTTTTGGTGTAAGAGTTAAGGTCATGTCTTCCATAGGGGTGATGGATTTCAACTGGAACAGCTACCTGTTAGCATTACAACTGAGTTGCCCTACTTTTCACATTGCACAGAAGCGATTCTGATTGGTTAATCATTGACAGAGTAACAATGGCTAGAAAATGCCAAACATTGATGACTGGTGCCTTCTTTTATCAATCAATCAATCATCGTCTTCTACCGATATGCAATCTTCATTATCACAGAAATGTTTATGTTCTTTTATTTGCTCTATGTAACAAATGACAAGCTATAGTTTTGAAGTGGTCATTATTTGTTTTGCAATGATATCAAATAGACAGGGATCGTAGATAGGTCATTTTATGGTTGCAGTGCTCAATACATGATCAAACCATTTTACAAAAATTCCAACCATATCCGACTTCTGTATAATGTTGGGCATACGCCCATTGTCACAGAGGTATAAGTGCGTTTTTAGTGTTATAGACCTGACGGGGCAGTCCTCTTTTGGTCTATACACTAGCGCGCTTGCCTTTTAATCCCAGGGTCATGGGTCCGGCAGGACCGGAAGTGGCTCGAGAAGGCGCAGGATACTTCTGTGAGCGGTTGCACAAAAAACATAAAAGATATTGTTAAAAGTAGATGAAAATGTACAGTTTTTTAAACAATTTTCCTACAAATGTATGGGATTTTCTAAATTTTGCAACCAATTGGGGGGGGGGGCACCTGCCCCCCCCAGGTGCCCCCATGCCCCTATGATGCTATGCCACTGAATGTACACATGCCTGTAGCCAGGATGGGGGGGGGGGGTCACAGGGAGCTATAAAGTGTACCTTTTGTGCATTTTCCTTCAAAAATGGTTAATTTATATGTTTTTCTGGAAAAAAGCTGATTGTGGTTTTCAACAGTTTTGTACATAAAAAGTCAACTTTTTTCGAATTGGCATGGTGGTTGCGTTGCAGTCGCATCACTTGGCTAGGGCTCTGAAATATATAATTGCGTATACTATTTAGAATAATTATATACTATTAACATGATTGATCACCAAAATGGGAAAAAAGCTAAACTATTTGAAATGGTTGCAGTGCAATTTTAGCATTGTACTAATGACCCGACTCCTTTAAAAATAGCAAAAGTGACCAAAAAGTCAGCAGTGGTAGTATTGATACAGGTGAAACTGTCAGTGTGATTGTTCAATTTAGAATTATTTTAGTGATTAGCGGGGAGTGGACAACAAAATACTGTGTACTACCCTCAGGTGAGGCTACATACACAAATTGAGTTAAACCTTTTTTGTCAAAATAAAGTCTGCCAGGGCACGTAGGACGGATTAGGTCACTCTTGATCAACACAAGTCCATGGGCAAGGTTGCATTTTTTTTTGTAAATTAACGAAAAAATTGCAACTGTTTTGGTCCAATTTGCTAGCACTTGAGGTCTTGTAAACAATTTTCTATTAAAGTTAATTTCATACATTGGATTGGTAACACCTGCTCTGCTGAAAAAATATATTTCTAAAACAATATCTTATTATTGTTGTTAAAACAATATCATATAATATGACAATAATAATATAGATTTTAAAACGATAGAGTAAAGTTCTGTAAAATAATGTTTTTCTTGACTTAGTGGTATTGTATAGAAGTCAAAGCTTTGCTTTTATTGTTCAAAGTTTGCCCTCCTTTTTCCATATCTGCTAGGCATATTTAGCCTGATTTTAACCCAAGATAAACAGGGTTTTTTTTAAATACATATTGTAGCAGCACACATTCAAAATGCACTGATTTCAATGATGTAAACAAGAACTGTCTTTAAAAAAGCCAACACCATGAATGAAGATTTCAGAAAGACCTTATTTGTTGCATTTTCATGAAATTGCCAGTAGTCTTGCAAATTATCCAAAAACCTATGTTGGCCATAAAGTACTATCTGTTCAGAAACTGGTAAAATAAACATGGTGCCCGTAAAAGCTATGTTTTAAATAAAATGATCAAAATATTTTTTATCAAAATTCTAGGGAGGGTGACCACTATGCCCATCCCCTTGCACTCAATGGAACTGTCCGAGACCTGAAGAAATTCATCCTGATTTAGTGTTTTGTTACCTTCACACATGTAAGCACACCAACATTGCGAATCTACCCTTTTATCATTTTATTATTCTTAGTTATATAGAAATACTTCAAAATAGATCTAAAAATTACGATAAGACCTAATAAATCTGCAATTCACGGGAAGCATCAAATGTACTTTGAACAGTTTTATGACCGGCTTCATTAAAAACCGACAATAAACCTTTTTCCAAAGCATCTATACACATTTTGTATATATCACATAGTCTTTGTCAAAGACGACTCTCTATCCCTCCCGACGATCCTTGTCAAGTGGGAAGGGAGTCGAGCGACGAGCAGCGAGTTGCGATGCGACGAGAAACGAGCCGGTCGCCGCGAAGCGGCGATGACCGGCTTCGTGTCGCGGCGGCGCTATTTTACTACTGGGTATTTTTACTGATACAATATTTATGTGGGAAAATAACCAACGAGCCTTTCAGAAATATCACATACAATGATAACACCAAGATCAGCACTCATCATTTATGCAGAATGTAAATACTGGGAGATCCTTGTTTGATATTTGCATGAATGAAGACATTATACAGCTGATGAATCAATGACTGTGTGTGTGTGAGAATATCATTGCATTGTAAAGAGTTATTTATTTAGTTTACTTAATCAATGGGAAAGACTAGCCTAGTCTATTTTTATACCATGTGAATTTTATATTTATTGGGTTATACCACATCCCTGATTATACCCAAGTCATTATTAAGACATGAAAAAGCAATGTGCATTTTGAAACTGCAAAACAATTTCCCAATTTTTAATTTCAGCTAATTAAATAATTTCCCCTTTCTGTGTAAAGCCAATTTACCTTCATCCTTGTGTCCACTTCCAAAACTCATAATTTCATTTTGAGCAAATTTAATGTCACTGTTAGTGTTAAGCAAAAATCAACTCTGTTTCCAACTTTTAAGCACTATATAAATTGGGGATTCACTGTGAGACATCTGGCAGTAGACAGGGAACATCAAACCTTCAAATTATACATCACAATGAAGCAGGGTCATCATTTTTCTTACAGAAATTACTTCATTATTACCCTAATTGTAGCAACAATGAACAGACAATATAATCATTCTTCACAAGACAGTTTGTTGCATGAGGAATTATTCATGATTATAATGAAGACATTCAAAGAGATAAATCCAGGGAAGATTTCTATTGAATTGGATTTTCAATACACACAATAACTACAACAGATTTTGAAGAGGTATGTCACTAGGATCCACAACATGCTCATCTATCTGGGGCACAGTTCTTTAATCCCAATACATCTGTACATTCATTGAATGACCTTTGAAAATTTGGGTACAAAAACTCATACTCTGCAACTTGAGGTCAAATTTTGCACTATGGATGTTTAATTGAGGTTATTGAACTATGCTATTGGGATGAGGCTATTGTGGTCCATTGTGTGTTATTGTGTAAATCACACATCTTTTGTCATCTATTCTCATTCAGAAAAAGGCTGTGTGAATGGAATTAGGCATAAGTTGTATTTAATGAGGAAATCCTGCAGACTTATCATCCCCTTCAGACTTTTCAGGGGATGTAGAATAGTTGATGTGAGGTATCTTTGTTATTTAAAAATCTATTCTCATCCAGTAGTGTTTAAGTTCTAACAAATGTTTGATGATGTAAAATCGATAATGTATTTGCATGTGACATTCTACATAACATATTATCGACTTTACATCATCAAACATTCGTTTGAACTTAAACATGACTGAAAATAGAATGAAAAGAGATTAAACGAAGAGTCTGTAGCGGCCCTTAAAGTGGGAAATTTTAGATGTTGCTTTGTATTCTATCTTTAAAAGTAATGATGATAAGTATATAAAAGTATACATTTTCAGAAAGGAAATGATGCAAGGAATCCAACTACATGTAGCATGGTGTGGTCTTTTTAATACCCTACATGGTCATTTTTTTAAATAAAACCTAGGATTATGATAATAAAATAAAATCTTATAAAACTTAGGATTATGATAATTAAAAAAAATCTTATTTTAACTTAGGATTATGATCATTAAAAAAATCTTATAAAACTTAGGATTATGACAATAATAAAAATTATATTTAAACTTAGGATTATGACAATAAAAAACAATCATCTTATAAAACTTAGGATTATGATGATAAAAGAGATCATTAAAGCCATAATGAGCGATTTCTAGTTTATTTTAATTTTTGTTATATTCTTTACCCAAAAATGATGAAATTATTTTATTACTACGTGGAAAAACTGAACATTATTCAGAAAGGTTTTTAAGCAGGAATAATGAGATAAGTTGAAAGAAAATTAAGAAAGCCTTTTGCTATCTTGGTCATTTGGAGCTCAATGGGAGATTTCATACATTTAATGTCGTAATTACAACATTAATTCAAAATTACTCTGACCTACAAACACAACAATCGGCTGATTCCATTTAGTAGGCCTATATGTTACAAATAAATTATGACAACCACTGTGGTCTTTTTAATAGTGTAAAATTAAAGGGCCCAGGAAACACAATATTTTATCTTCATTTTGGGCAAAATAGTGTAAAATTGAAAATTGGCCTGGTAAACACAAACTTTCACCTTACTTTTGGGCTAAAGTAAAATAGTGTACAATTGAAAAAATGTTCATACTTTAACAATAACATGTTCAAGTGCAACACAACAGGACCAAAATGGACCATTGGAAATTGGGATAATATTGAAATGTAGGCCTATAGTTTATTACTTGTAGTTGTATAATGCGGGGTATAATGCAATTACCGTATCTACAAATTGTTTGGATCTTTGAATTTTGATGTGTCAGACTCATTGTAACAATGAAAACTGATGGGTACAATCATGGAAGTAATAGACATGTACCAATCATTTGTTGTAGGCCTATACAGCTTGTCTAAAGGAAATTACACTATTCACAATCCAGTAATTAGTATAATTGGTTGGTCTGTTTTCAGTAGTTGTCTTATCACTGCTAGCGCCAACGTAATCTGATTTGAAGTGATTTCCTAATATCTCAATCAGCCACACATGTTTATATCAACATAATTAGTAAATTACTGTGTTTCAAAGATGCCTCTCTATCTGATAATGGGTAATTCAATTGTTTGACCACAAGCATGAGAAGACAGTATAGTAAAAGCACCGTTACAACATTTAAAATTATAAGGAATTTCAAAGAAAAATGGGGCCTAGGATTGCATTAAGTACTATAAACTCACTGAAGGGGCTACCCTGTAGTCACTGTATAATGTAAGCCAGTCAAATAAATAAATAAGGATATGGTAGGCATAATTAGGCCTACTACTAAAAGTAATGAGCAATTCAATCAATATACATGTAGACAGTATTATTAAGTGCACATGTTGAAAGTGGGCAATTATCAATAATTGGACAATTGGTGGTTTACTTTAAATCAGAATATACACATGTAGTGACCACCAAAGTGACCACCAATATACATGTACGCTCATAGACACATCCTAAATAAAGTAAGTTTCATATAACATCAAAATATCCTAAATATGGTCTACAAGTTTAAACCAGGGTGAACTGCATAGCAGTTGTATAAAAATAATTTAACAGGTTGCGTTAATACAGGTTGTTCTGACCAAGGGTTGATATAGAAAATGCAGTTTTTCCTTGAATATGGGCTGAATATCACACTATTGCATGTACAGGCAAAATTTTACATGCACAGAACCAATTTCACATGTATCTGTGCATGTAGAACCCCTCCAAATCGAGCCCTGGTTCCAACAGTTGACCGTTAAACACGGCTTGGGATTGTTTAAACCATTCGTATCTCGATGGTTTAAACTTACCAGTATGTACAAGTTAAATTCTGATCACAGAAACATCCACTTTCTTTTAAAGGAGTGTTTTTTTCAACTCCACTTGCCACACCCGCTCATCAAATGCAACATTTTTCCTTCCTCACATTTTAAAGCCATATTATAACATTTTCAAACAAAATATATTAGTAATCCTTTGCCATAAAATGTTAGCTTTTACTGTCAGATATATCCCTTTTATTTTTGAGCCGAACAACTACGGCAAAGCAAAGAAAATTGAATTTACTACCAGCGCACATGTCGCCCATACTAACCACTCCTTCGGTCATGTTGTGGTACGATCCTTTGTTGTGTATATCACCGTACTGCATGCCATGTACGTACTGTGTGTTATGAACATCGTGTATGCGTTCGACGAATAATTCCATCATAATAATAAAGCGCCGAATCCGGCGTTTTATTCAAAATCTCGGATTTTGACAAAACTACAGCACCTAGAGAGTCTTGATTTTTGCAGGGTATATTGGTTTAATAAAGTACAATTTAATCGTGTAAAAAAAGGAATTTTAAAAATTCAGTGAGGGCGTCTTCCTCAGCAAATGTTATAATATGGCTTTAATTAAAATCATTTCTCAAGTGGCTCCCTTCCTGGCCCCCTTATAGGTTTCCAGTACAGTCATGAAAACTTACATCATAGGCCTTGTGTTTGAAGGCCTATGCCGGGGGCCTATGCTGGGGGCCTATGCTGACAAGAAATGAATGATATCATTGATATCAAGGGTTCAGAGGCTGTTCAGAACCAGCAAGCCTTATAACTCACAATGAACTACTCAGGCCCGGGCTCAGGATGCTCTCACGAAATGAGCATAAAGTTGACACTATAACTTTCTGAGCAATTCCCGATTTGAAATCCTTTAATATTTCATACCCTTTTAAAAATCATACCAAACATGTTAGGATGGCTCCTTCCTTTGGTCTTCAAAAATCAATATTTCCCTCAAAATTTCTTTTGTTTTTCATTGAATTTTGTCATGTTTAGGGACCAATCACAAACACTTGTAAGGGGGGCCTGATGCAAAACGGGGGCCCGGAAAAATGTTGACCCTCCTAAGGGGGGGGGCCTGAAAAAATGACCACAAATTTTCCTGGAATAATTAAGTTTATGCTTTTCTATGGGGTTCACCCATAATTTTCAAGACAAAAAAGGGGGGGCGACCTGAAATTTTTGAGGTCTGTAAAGGGGGCCCCAAAAAAATTTTGTGATGAAATTTTTTTTGCATCAGGCCCCCCTTACAAGTGTTTGTGAACGGTCCCTTAATGGACTGTATCTTCTACAGTGTCCTGACCACTTGGTGCTCATTTTGTACATGTAGGGTCAGGTCGTTATGAGTTACGGCATTCTGGCTCTCAACCCTCGATATGATAAAAGAATACTGTTGTTCTGTTTACACAAATTACAGATAGAAGAGCACCTGACCTTGTTCATGTTAATTTAGATGAGCTATGGAGACAGTGAGGAGAATGGACTATTCCATAAACAATCCACATTTCCGGTCCACACTTCCCCTGTGGAAGATTTAGCTAAAGTCTTCCACAGAGGGAGTATAAGCTTCGAATAGAATAGACAATTGGGCAACTTCCGTTTGAAATACTTACTCCAGTTGTGGAAGATATCTAACCATAATACAGGGGAGTATGGGTTTCAAAATGATTAACTTTGACCAATTACATTTGAAAGACTTGCTCCCCCTGTGGAAGGTTTTTCCAAAATCTTCCACAAGGGTAGTGTGGATTTCAACTGGAATAGCCCAACCAATGTTCATCCTATGAATGTTCTTGTGTGAATGACAGGCTAAGATTGGAGAAGAATTTCTTCTCATCTCTGGACAGATCCAGGGTTGCCAAACCCGCGATTTGTTAGCCCAATTGGGCGACTTTTGAAGATTTTTCCCGCGACTTTGGACAATTTTCTGTCCCATAGAAACCAATGGTTAAGAAAAAAATTGGGCGACTTTTCAACATTGGCTCCCGCGACTTCCGATAGTTTCCTGCCCCATAGAAACCAATGGTAAAGAGAAAAAATTGGGCGACTTTTCGATTATTTGACCCGCGATTCGGGCTGAAATCTTTTGGCAACCCTGGACAGATCAAGCATAAAATCTCACAGGGTACTCTGGAAATGGCTTAGTAAATATTGATATATCATGTTGTGCTTGGCTGCAGTATTTCATTGTAAGGAATATGTTTAGTATTAATATTTTCTAGTATTAAAAAAATAAAGAAGGAAGCTTAGGAATTATCTTGTATTATATAAATAATAACAATGTTGGGCTATTAAAGTGGTTGTACTTTCTTCAAAGTTCACAGCACTGAAAAAGTAATACATCTAGAACACAAAACTGTTTTTAAAAGCCAATTCAGTGATCCAGTGAAAGAGGAAAAATGAAATTGTATATTAATTGCTTATAAGTGAAGGATACATCATTAAAATTGTCATTAGGTATTTTTGCAATGGCAAATTTGGTAAAAAAACAAGGAAAATGGTAGTATTGGCAGTTGAAGCCCCAAATACAGCTAATTTCTCAGTAGAGATGTCATGTAAATGTTTGACTTTTTTACACAGCTTTCGGCTTAACCACCATAGCAGGCTATGTTACCACATCAGCTATGCTATACTAGCGGCCTATTATAGTAAAACAAAGGTGCTAAAAACTGAATTTTCATGATATTTACCATTTTCTGAATGAGCAAATTGCTGTGTAGTGATTTCCGACCTTATGGGAGAGGAAGATTATTTTCACCTAAAAAGGCAAAAACCTCATAGATTGTATTCTCCCGGTGAGGCCCGGTGTCGTCACTTAACATTGACTATGTGTACGCATGATCGTTCCCAATTTCGCGAAAAAAGGGGTTATTTTTAAACTATGTTCGCGAACATAAAATGTTCGCGATGTTTAAAAAATAGGGTTGTTTTTGACGACGGTGTACTCGAAATTAAAAAATAGGGTATATTTTTGTGAATCGTGATACTAAATGTTGAAATCCCAAGAAATCTTACCATTTCTCGCTCAATTTACTCCCGGATTTCACTTTTGTGAAACTTTTTTGCCTTCCTAATATCCCGGCCTAAATATTCAGCAACACGCTTGACTCGGTTTTACTTGTTTCATGGTTTGTTTACACCGATTACGTCACTGGGGACTTACCCAGTTTGGCCGCTGATTCCATGGGACTTTTTTCATCGGCTTTATTAATGATGCGCCCGGCCTCCGGAGCCTTGACAAACTGGGTACCCACAAAACCCTTGAAATGGCACCTGATCATAAAGGAACCTTCTGAAGTTGTAGTCAGCAGGGCGAAAACCGCAAATCGCTAACTATTTGGTGACCGGCAAGCTAGAGGTTTTCGCCAGCGTTATCGCCAGCGTTAGCTGGCTATGATCTAATTCGGAGATCGTCTTTGTTTGCTAAAGAGATTACGGGTACTAGCATTGGTTTGAATTACTTTATGGAACTTTTTATGGTGAAAATATATAATAGACCTGTTATTGGATTTGTAAGAAAAAGAAAGTATGTTTTGCCGTTTCAACGAATGAAAACGAGAGAGAATTTCAAAAGTTAGGGTTTGAAGGAAATATGACATTAAAAGTTCATGCCAGGCCTATAATAGTTTCCACAGCATATCAACGAAAAGAAAATTATAGAATCCTTGTTATCAGGCGTTCTTAGATTTACATTCATGCAGACCTCATGGAGATCAGCACAGCATGAGATGTGAGTGTATTGATAACATGATTAAAACCTTTATGGACGAAAAGTCAAAGTAAAAATATCCTATAATCTGTATCGTTTTATGGATAAAAATGACTCAAAATGTCATTTATGAAATAATTTATATCTTAAACATCAGTTTTGTCTTTTCAACGGGAAAAATTCGATGCAATTTCAGGGCCTATTTTTGATATGGGTATAATATATATACATGTAGGCCTATTATAATTGAACAATATCAGTCTTTATACATTTTATAATGTGCTATATTAAGTATAAATTATGTAATTAATATAAAATTAATGTGCATGTATAAGGCAAGTTGGATGGCAGTTTTTAGCCAATTAACTAAAAACTGCATTTCTTTATATTAATAATGAGCTAAGGGTAGCCTAAAAGGCAGAAAAGACAAAAAGACAGAACAATTTGGAGTAATTAATTGACAGGAAGTTATAGGAGTTGTTTGGTTTGCTGTTTCTGTGTGCATGTTCTCATCATTGATGGTTTGGTGGACTGTCATGAAACATGATGGATCATAACAAAGAGTGATCCTAAAAATGCCACCACCCAAACTAATTACAAGGCATCTTCTGCATTGAAGCTGGCTTTCCCTTTAAAGGGAATTTTTATTCTTGAAAATATCTAAAGATGGGGCTGATATAGTGGTTTGAGTGAGGGAATTCGTGGCAAATGCCAGAGTTCGTAATTTTTGTCAGTCAGTTTATGTATTAGTCACATTCAAGCTTTATTTTGCAAAAAAAAAAAAAAAAAGATTACATTGTTGATAACTGTATCATAAAAAACACATGATGCATCTTATTGGATGTACTATATTTTTCTGTTATTTTCCTCATTTATAAGGACAACAGAGTTCTGAATCAGACAATGAATCAGAACAAGTGTTTTTGTGTGTGTTCTTGAAATGTTAAAAAAGGGGTACTTTTGTAAAAGTGTACTTGAAATGCAAAAAATAGGGGTATTTTTAAAGGCTAATTTGTACCTGTTTTCGTGTAAAATAGGGGTAAAAAATGACGAAAATGTTCTTGAAACCGCGCAAAATAGGGGGGTATTTTTGACTTAGGGAACGATCATGCGTTACGCCTTTGAATGTTAAGTGACGACACCGGGCGGTGAGGATTTGTATCGGCCATCTCACCCTCCTAGTCTTAGGAACATTTTGGGAGAGGAAGAGAATTCTCACCTAAAAATGGCAAGCCCAGGCTCAAACCCTCATCGATCGTATTCTCCCAGCGAGGATATGTATTCTCCCAGCCATCTCACCCTCTTCATCTCAAAGTGGCAACAAAATGCTCAATGTTCCACTTTGCAGGTATGATGTATTCTCATGACATATTATATTGTACATGGGATAAGCTTTCTCAAATATGCTATAGCTGACACCATATAGTGCACTCAACAATCATAATCTACTTTCCGACCCATCTAACCTCGATACCATTGTATCGACTCACTACCCTAAAAGCATTATCCACTTCTGAGGTGAAAAGAAAAATATGAAAACACTACTGCTGTTTGCTTAACATTACCAACATGAATGGAGGAATTGTTGCATCCAGTGTTTAAGCAAAAGCTATCCAAATTGTGAAACAAGTTTACTTTGCTTTCTTAGTCATTCAATTGCTCAGTGCCAGAAGTGTGTAAGTGAAATAGCTGCCATGTGTAGCTGCCATGTGTAGATAAGTACAATATACTGTGTGCAAATTGCCAAATGTTCACAGGGCAGCTATTGCACTTACCCACTTCGGGCACAAGCAGTGGCATTGTATTACAATATTTGTGTGTTCAGGGCCAGTGGGAATGTTTGACAGAAGGGTTTCCTTCCTCTGAAAATGGTTTATTGTGAAAAGATAAGGCTACAATCATGATGATAATTGATATTGGTTTATGGATCCATAAGGCCAATTACAATTGATCCTTAGTTTCCTGTTTCCCTCGCGCGTCCAAAATCAAGAATGGAAAAATATTTAATTATTTTATTTTTATTTACGTATTTTCATCTTTTAATTGACTTTGTAATTACTTTTATTTGCTAATATCTGTTTTTGATCATCTCAACTTGATTATGAATATAAAACAAGAACATTGTAGGGTCCCCTACTAATATTAATGTTAAAATCCATTATAAAGGTAAAATAATTAAATCCGTAGTCTTAGTCAAAATGACCAAATGGACTGTTGATAATAGTCACGACCACATTTTCAAAATAAAGAAAGTAATAGATAATTAATAATTAATAGATAATTAATAATTAATAATTAAAAGTCGCCTCGTCCTTTATTTTCAAACTTGAAACAGGAAACTAAGAATTAATTGTGAAGGGCCTAACGGGGATCCGGCCCTATACACATACTGTGGTATAGTAAATTTATATCTCGAAAGCAAGTGGTAGTGGTAGAAAGCAGGCACCTGTTTAGCCTAATCCATATAAACAGACACAATTTGCAATTTAAAATTTACCTAAATAAATTGTTAATTTATACAATTATGGTGCAAAGTAAACCAAAACCACTACATGTAAATCAAGAAGTTACAGACATTCATTTGTCTTGGACCTAAAAATGCATTTAGAAGATATCAGACCAGAGGAGCTCTTCACAATAAAGATACCAGGGGACACAACCATGGACGTACTAAATAAGACGTCCGTAGCTGTCCATGACACATTAGTACGTCCATGACACAACTAAGCTCTTCAAGAAGCAACTGAACAAAGACCTGAACATAGAAAGAGTTTTTCCTCTCGATCACATGGACACAAACTTCCCAAAGATGTTGTGAATGTTAGGACAACAAACCAATTTAAGGAGAAAATCAACACATTTTGGAAAGCAAAATCGATATCTACGGTTATGGTACATGCAGCTTAAAGTCCGATGTATACTCCACTTCACCATTTCGCGAGAAGCTGTGATGAAAAAATTAATTCCCAGCTTCGCGCGAAGGTATTCATGTATACTTCATCAAAATATCGCCGAGTATCGCGAAGAATTATTGCCCACTCTGTGCTTTCATATAGAAACTTCGCTGGCCTACCCCCAAAAGTTGAACCAAATCCAACTCTCCGCGAAGCGAAGAAACCTGCGGAATCGCGGTCGCGAAGTGGAGTATACATCGGACTTAATAAGGGAATATTTACTTCATAAAATAGATAATACTTTGCAAAACAAATAGCTTAAAGGGGAAGCCCCGCCAGAGCAGTTCTTCTGGGGTGAACCAAACCTGCCTGGTTATCAAATTAATCAGTGACAAGGTTATCGCTGAATTTGACAGGTGCTAATTGATGTTTTAATGATATTGCATCAACTAGCACTGTCTGTCAAATTCAGAGAGATCCTTATTACTGATTAATTTGATAAACAGGCAGGGGGGAGTTTGGTTCACCCCAGAAGAACTGCTCTGGTGGGGCTTCCTCTTTAAGACCCTATTTTCCAAGCGAGGTTAATGCTACAGCCAGCCTCTCGATATCATGAAAGATATGATGCTCCTTCTCTATGATTAATTTCACAGATTTAATTATATAAAACAACATTGAAAGGAAACTCCTCCCTGAAGTTCCTCTCCACCCCTTTTCATAGACTGTTCAAAAACAAGTACAAGAGCAGAGCAAAATGTAAACAAGACTTTATTTTGATCATGAATCTTCAATTTAAAAGACACGTCACTGTTCCATAATCAAGTCAATCATTTTGATTTTGATTCTTGAAATACATGTTTTATCACAGATATTATCTGTGCATATCTGTGGTGTAAAAAGGAAACTATCTTTTTTTCAAATGCGGGTCATTATAGACTTGCCATATGTTGAAGAAGTTCAAATAAAGTTTGATCTTTGAGAAAAACAGCAAAATGTGTATAACTGTGACAGATGGTAGAATAAAAAAATACATACCACTGCAGGTCACTACTGAACCAAGACCATCAAAACAAGATGTTATTTCCTATGATGAATATTATTCCAAATGGCCAAATCAATAAATCCAATAAAAATCCACCACTATGTCAAGAAAGTCATGCCATATCCTCACCACAGACCAAGCAGTGCTCAAATGGAACCAACTTCCCACCACTATTTGTTTTGTTGAGGCCCAGATTGCCATTCATCCTTAGCAGCTAGTCATATGCAAATGAAGTAGGCGGAGCATTGTCTTACTTGACCAATCATATGTATCAACAGTGCTAAAGTTTCCATTGGATTGTTTCATTTGCCCTGAGGGGGTGTCTGATACTACTTTTGTTATTATTATTTCAGGAGCTTAGAAGTAGTAGAGTCATTGACTTGTTGGATATCCTTGATTAAAATAAAAGTGTCACTGTACATGTAGTGTATGGAGTGGCCATAAATTTTGCCAATTTTTATAAGAAAGTTTGAAATTTGAATCAAAATTGATATTTACAACAGCAGTATTGTGAAAAGTAATGCACAGTTTCAAATAGTCATTTGAGTTCATACACAAAATTATGATCAGTTAAAAAGGGCATTTTGTGATCTCCCACATACTCGGAAAAACTTTTAAAGATTTTTTATACTATCAGAAACTTGGGATTGCATGTTTGTGTGCATAACCTTCCTCGCAGATTGATAAAGACATTATCCAATTTGTATTTACTGGCGATGGCGCATCTGAGGACAGTCAGATATTACAACATAGTGGCCTATGGGTCATTGTAAGGGAATGTTTAAGAGTAGACGAGGTATTGTTGGTCAAAGCAGCCAAAAAAAAAAAAAATCAATTTTCATTATCTAAATCAATATATTATTGAAAAATAACACTTTGATGTTTTGCAAAAGTTCATTCTACAAATCATATAGGCCTACTTTGAAAACTTGCTTGATTTATTTTTGTTAATGAGTTATGTACGTTTTACAAAAGCGTTGTAGCCACAGGAAAAGGCGCATTATTAATAAAGTATGTTAAGTTAACTCATGAACCACAGGACCTAAAAGATAAAAGTATTGAGTATATCTGTGATATTTGAATTCTTCTACACACTCGCTATGAAATGATCAATGCAATTTTTGCCAAAGCTCACTACACTACCATTCGCAAGATGCTGTGAACTACCAGAGTCGCAACAGTTTAAAATAGTTGCTACCCTAACTTGCTATTTAATGTCCTAATCAACTATCTTTTTTTTTTTTTTTTTTTTTTTTTTTCTATGATATTACAACATATTGGCCCCAGGGTAGTGGCCCATGTAGCATTGTAAGGGAATCATGTTTAAGGGTAGACGAGGTATTGTTGGTCAAAGCAGCCAAAAAAAAATCAATTTTCATTATCTAAATCAATATATTATTGAAAAATAACACTTTGATGTTTTGCAAAAGTTCATTCTACAAATCATATACTTTGAAAACTTACTTCATTTATTTTTGTTAATGAGTTATGTACGTTTTACAAAAGTGTTGTAGCCACAGGAAAAGGCACATTATAAATAAAGTAAGTTAAGTTAACTCAAGAACCACAGGACCTTGAATTCTACTCGCTATGAAATGATCAATGCAATTTTTGCCAAAGCTCACTACCATTCGCAAGATGAGAGTCGCAACAGTTTAAAATAGTTGCTAACCGTAACTTGCTATTTAATGTCCTAATCAACTATCTTTCTTTTTTCTTTTTTTTTTTTGGATATCTAGAATCGTACTATTAAAAACAAAGGCACTTGAATCACAAACCCCCTTTAAATTTACCACGATCCTTTGACATAAAAAGTTTGATAAACTTTTGGCCAAAACTAGAAACCACAAACATATTTTGTCATATAGGTAGGCCACAAAACACATTTTTTTATCATGGTTATATAGGTCAAAACCTGCATTATGATTTGAATTTGTACAATGAGATAAATGGTTGACCCATATAAGTGAAATCGCACAATAGCTTTGATGACACTCAAGACCAGACAAATGTAGAAAAACCGAATATAAACATGTAAAAACCCATAAATTTGCCTTTTTAAAAGAGTATTATTCCAAAATGATGACAATTCTCACGATATGAAAGCATTGTGCTACCATCAAGGGGGAAAAGAAGCAACCCATGCATAGCACTGCACCCAGTACTAGCTAGTACTGTATTGATACTCCAGGTATTTGTGACCCATCACATCAAAACTATCAGTATGGTCCACAATTGCCTCATCTCAATGGCATAGTTCAATAACCTAACTTAAACAATCATAGTGCAAAATTTGACCTCAAGTTTCAGAGTATGAGTTTTTGTACCCAAATTTTCAACGGTCATTCAATGAAAGTGCATCGTATTAGGGTTAAAGAACTGTGCCTTGATAGATGAGCATGTTGTGGATCCTTGTGTATGCAGTTGTTGGTAATTCACATTGAAAGATAATACAGAAAATATGTATTTTATGAAAGAATAATGGATAAGTTTAGTAATTCAGAATGAAAAATAAAATAACAGGAATTTCCGATCAGTCAGTTTATTCCCATGACCGTCGTCTATGAGAGGATTGTATCTGATAATTTTACCAACACTGCCCTCTCAGTACTCTGAATTATACAATTGGTTGATTATAATTATGCTGTCACATAAAATCCTGTTACTTTTTTTTATTTTAAAAATTATTTATCCAAATTAAAAATGGACATATCTGATGATGAAACTAACATTTTGTTTAAAAGAAATACAAATCTTATTTTCATGGAAATATTTTGACATGGCTTTAATGTGTAACAACAGTTGTATTACCTTCATTGTCATAAATAATCTCAAATCTCTTGAAAATCCCATGTACCTATTAGACTGTTACTAATATCACTGCACTTAAAGAAGAAAAGCTAGAGTAAAGTTGTGTTCACATTCTTGGACGTACGACTGGCACAACTTGGGGCGACCGCTTGCTAGGAGTAGCGGTAGGCGCTGCCAGGAGTAGTGGTCAGCATAAGTTCTGCCAGGCGTACGTCCGACGATTTACTCCTGACAAAAGTCGGGAGTAGCGAGCTTACGCCTGGCACCCGGTGTAAGTTTGGCCTTTTTTGGTCTGAACTAAGAAATTACATTTCGCGTGGTTTCAAAAAGGTCACAGAAACGCTGGAAGTGGTAGCCGATGTTTACGCCGACCAGAAGTGAATGCTTGGTGGAACAGGCTGGCGTAGTGCTAGGAGTAGGCTAGGTGTGGACACTCAGTAGGAGTAGGCCTAGCGAAAATATTTGTGGAATTTTTATCAATGTTAGAGTAAGTTTACACCGGGTGTAACTCAAAATGTGAACAGAACTTAAGACATATTTCTGTCTTCACAGATTAAAGGACAATAAAGTAAATACTTTGGGATAAAGACCTATCATAACAATTACATATTTATCATGTTTATCTGGTCCTTTCAAACTAAGTACTGTCAATAAAAGTAAAATAGATAAGTATCAAGTAATAAAAATAACATTTTTACAACAGATAAGCTTTTGGCCTATATTGACTGCTCAGTGCCAGAAGTGGGTGCAATAGCTGCCATGTCTAGATGAGTACAATATACTGTGTGTGTGAAAATTGCCAATGTTCACAGGGCAGCTTTTGCACTTACCCACTTCTGGCACTGAGCAGTTGATATACTGTAGTTTTCTTTAAACAGACAAGAAAGTTTTCTTTTATTTTGTCAAATTCAGTGTGTCATTGTTTGATTGGCGTAACCCGACCTACCCTAAAATTAGGCCCGACCCTAACTTTTTTTCATTATTTTTTTTTGCAAAAAAATAATAAAATTTTAAAAATAAATAAAAATAAATAAATTTAAAAAAAAAAGAAAAAAAAAGCTTTTATCAAACAAAATTTACAGCTTAAAAAGTAAAAAAAAAAAAAAAGAATCCCGACCTAGCTACACCAATTTTTTTTTATGTTACGCCAATCAAACAATTTTTTTTTAGGCCTTGGTCAAAATAACTGTGTAGATTTCACCCACTCTTAGCTGACATACTAGTGCCTAGAGTGCCCATCACACAAATGTCTGGATCCATTGCCAATTTTAGCAATAAGATTGATATGGTCCATCACCAGAAAAGATATCTTACACTTCCCATAATGCATTTCTCCCATTTTAATTTCCTGTACTGATTTGCTACTGATCTATACTGTCTGCGCCAAGAAAGTATCCTTACACTTGGAAAAATAATCACAATTTCAAAACTGAACCATATTGGGGTAAATTTGGTTTTGTAATAGATGCACTATCTAATCCTGCACATTGTGACACCACATTGAATCCAATGTGACCTCCAGAAGTAAAGTTACAAGCAATTGAATAGACGAAGGGCCGGGTTTTAAAAGTGACAAATTGGCCTATTCAAGGTGCAAAAAGATTCCAACAAGCGCAACAAAGAGACTACAGTTTCTTCAATGAAACTTTATTTAAAGCAGTATTTATTTCAGTTTTTACTTCTCTGTACTTTTCATAACTTGCATTTTATTTGTCAGCTATTTTGTTTCAGTTTTCTTTTTGTTCCTTTTGTTTTAAATTAATTAATTAAAGGCACACACAAATTAGCCATTTACCACTCTCAAACCAAATGTCTAGTCTGTGGAGTTTTGAATAGGCCAGTGTGTCACTTTTAAAACTGGACCTTCGTCTAATCAAATGCTTGTAACTTTGCTTCTTGAAGTCAAATTGGATTCAATGGGGTTTACCCCAATATGGCTTTTGAAATTGTGATTATATTTCTAAGTGTAAGGATACTTTCTTGGCGCAGTATAGTGCAACATGGGTTGATAGTGACAAAATGTACCTCAATGAACAGAGTATATCCAGATCTTGCAAAATATGTTTATTTCTTGCCTATCGACCCATGTTTAACTGTCTAGTGTCTATTCTCAACATGAAAACAACAGAAACCAGCATACAAAGTAATGAAAGAGTCATTTGATGAACTGAGATGATGCTTCATGTTGCAAAGGATTCTGGGAAGGGTAAAATATTTTCTCTGGTCCATCACCATGATCAACAGACTCATCTATTTCCTTGTTTTTCATTGATTGTTATTTTTGTGAATAATAATTGAGGATATCCATATCTTTAGGGTGGGTCAAATGCAGAAGATAGTACATTATCTGATTTGGTTTACTTTTCTCACATTATACGGAGTGTCCATCAGTCCCGAGGTTTGTTTCTAAATGGGTTCCGCAGTAAAATGAATCAAAGTTTATTTTTATACTGTTTTTTCTCATTCAGGCTTCCTCAATTCTAAATCTATTACATGGCTGTATCAAGTAGACCTATATTATGCCTTTTGAATGTACCATTTAAAAGACTTCAAGGGGGGTTAGGAAGTTGGGGTTGTTGCAAAAAAAATTTCGCTGCCAAAGGCAGCAAAGTTGGGTTTTTTCGTCGCCAAAGGCGCAAGAAGGCGGCAAGATTGTTTTGTTAATTTTCATGCATTTATACACAGTTAGGTAGGGAAATGTTTTTTTAGTGTTGGTGGGGAAAGTTTTTTTTTTTTTTGCTCATGTAGTGGGGGAAGGTTTGTTTTTAACTTCCTAATCCCCCCCCCTCCCCCCGGAAGTCTAATGGTGCATCCCTAATGATCCAATCATCATGATCATTCACCATGAAAACCAATGAAACAAAATTGTCTATTTTATCTTTATCCAAAACATATGTTCACATTGTTTGTTGTCAATACAACTCATTAGTTCACTGAGATAACCTCATCAGGAAGCATGATTAACATGTTTACAAGGCATGTCAAAGAAATCATGAGTGACTGTAATTGGTCTTCAATCAATCTATGCCTTGAATCATCAGCCAAGTGTAGTGTAACCCACTGTACAAATGTATATATTATTAACTTTGCACATAGCCCTACTATAGGGCCTTTAAAAAAAAAGCGCAGTGATTTATAGTGCGCTATGCACAGGCACAACTCCTAGACGTTGATCCACAAGCCTTAGCCCACTTTACAGGTTGTCGCTGACCACTACTGCCCCACATCATTCCATAAACCATTTTACAAATCATGCAGGAATTTTGCT
Source organism: Amphiura filiformis (assembly GCF_039555335.1). NCBI lineage: Eukaryota > Metazoa > Echinodermata > Ophiuroidea > Amphilepidida > Amphiuridae > Amphiura > Amphiura filiformis. The sequence goes on along the minus strand of NC_092647.1, from coordinate 3,519,850 downwards.
GCTTCAAGAGCGCACCCCCTAGACATTCCACCCTTCGCAACCAGGATCAGCTCCCTGAGTTTCGTACGGGTTACAACAAGACAAATTAGCAGTAAGTTCCAGGGGAATTTCAAGCTAACTCAATTTTGCCATGAGAGCGTACTAGGCACCACCATGGTTCGAACCAGCAACTTCTTCTACCATAGTCGAACACCTTAACGATTGAGCCAACTTGACTGCTTTAAACACACTATATCCGAGAACCGCTCAAACCCAGTGACCGCGCGCTCCACCCGAAAAAACTGGGGATGCAGTCATCATGGTCATTGGGTTCAGCAGTTCTCTGGATATAGCCAGGGTTTTTGGTTTTGGATCACCATAGTCAAAAGGCCCTATACAGTATACTACTATTTGCACACCCCTCCTTGTATATTGCTTCAACATACATGTACACAAGGGGGGCACTTGTATTTAAAGTTGTATATCACACGCATAAAAGGACTTTCAGAAAGTACGCCCGGGAAAGTACCCAACGCAAGAATTTTTCATTAGTGTAAAATGGACCCAAAGCAGGTACTACGGGGTTGTTTTCCTACCTTAAAGCAAGTATTTTAGGGTATAATTCATCGTCATCAACACACCTAAAGATTTGATGAAAGAAATGGAAGAAGCAGATTTGAGGGCTTCCCGATATATAGGTGTATAATGGCTGTTTAAATTTGAAAACTTGTGAAAAAAATGCCAGGAGAGCCCCTCCCACAGTCTTCCAAAATGCAAAAATCCAAGAGCGTCCAGGGGCTCTGTCGCCAGGATTTCACCCCTGGACCCAACCACAAGCCTTAAGGTGGCCCCAATACATCACAGCGCTCGCATTTCAGGTTCATTTCATTTCAGACAGCGGCACTTCAGAATATCCATTTGAGAAATTGCCTGTTCTAGGGTATTTTACTAACATAGAATATTCCAAATCTGGTAACAGTTCTTATTTGTAACATAGAAACATTGTACCAGACGTTCTCAACAATTTTGCACTTATCATGTACATTATTCTATTACTAATCTCCAAGACTAATCTGTTCGACAATTTCTCACGCTATATTAATCAGGAGCAACATTTTCATTTGTTCGAAACTACACACCAGAAACACGGTACATTGCATCAAAGCATACTATTATTATACAAATCTTACCATTATGTTTTTTCTGGCAAGATTTTCAAGTTCAATTTGACTCTTTTGTTATTTCAACTGACTTTTGTTCCATTTTAATTCTTAACAAAACATAGTAAACAAAAGGCAAGCTCAGACAGCAGGTAGCAATGTTTGCTAATTTTTATGCTACAACAATTTGGAATATTTTTCATTGGTCTGATAATGTGATATGTAATAATTTCAATCTGTGCACATTCATTTTCGAAATACGTTTACAAACTTGCTTTAGATTTTTTTCGGATTTTTCAAGCTTTCAGTGATTTTAGGGTCATTTTGCCTCTTCCAAAAAGAAAAAAATATCCCAACCGACTGACCCTACTTAGCAAATCGTCCGTCCCACCTGTAGGAAAGGATTTTTGTCCCCTTCGCCGATGAAAAAAACACCCCTTTTTTAGGGCCTGACACGATTTTTTTTTTACTTATTGCTTAAATCAGCCATTTTTGGGCCAAAATTTATTAATTTTGACTGAATTTTTTAAAAATTCAGCACATTTTCAAAGTGCAAAAATCATCAAATTTTTGCCAAATTTTAAAGTTTTCAGTGATGTTTTATGGGCATTTTACCCTCCAGAGGAAAAATTTTAACCAACCCTACTTGAAAAGTCCATTAGCCCGTAAAACAGGGTGGTTACGGTAATAGCAGCTTTATTTCAAGTTTTAAAGGCAGAATAAAAGAACTTTATGTAAAAATTAAAGTTGAAATTAATGATCGTTTAGAGGCTTAAAGGCAAACTTTGGTGGTGCATTTTTTCCATAAAATTTACCAACAATGGATTGGATTAAATAGGTGGAGCCTTTAAAAGTATTAAAAGTGTATTACATGAGAATTGATAGTTTGAAATAATTTTAGAGGACGAAACCTTGGTTTTTATACAATGTACAAAAAAAAAGACAATTGAGCAGGAGAAACAGAAGCAATATTAACAATGGTTTAAAAATGAAAGAGATATAACAATGAAAAGATGACAGGTACTAACTATTAATAATAGTTAGTAGCGAAAATGACATGTCTCTAAATTGATAGTTTGGAATAGATTTGGAGGACAAAAACCATACAGACCCTGGAAGATACCTAACAGTCATGTGACAGTGAACCAACATGTTTTAGAGAATAAAGGTTAATAGGTATTTTTTTGCTGTCGTGCATCTATCATCTCATATAACACAGGCCACATCATAAGTAAAACAACGGACGAGGCGAAGCTGAGTTGTTTTACGCCCAAAATAATGAAGTCGCCCATGTTATATAAGACAATAGATGCAAGACAGTGGCTAAAAAACAATACCTTTATTCTCATTCTTAAAAACACTTCTAATTGAATGCAAATAAAAATATTAATCATAAGTATACCAAATTTTAATGAAATTAAGTCCTACATTTTACAAAGAATTACCTTGGGCTTAGAATTGATCAGTCCCGTTGTTGCTATGTGCCTCTGATTGGTTCAAATAGCCTGTATGAGTGTCGTGTCGCCACGCACGCGCGCAAAGTTGTGCTATTTCGTGTCATATCACACGGCTAAGAACCAATAACATTGCTGGAACTTTTTGAAGTGTTTAAGGGCTGGGGTATGAACGTTTGGACAGTATATATTGTGGGACATGAGAGCACATCAGACATATCGAATTGCATTCTGAATACGAAGAATGTCATTCTGATATCAAATAATTTTGAATTTTTGAAATTCGCAATTTAATACACATTTTATGGCAAATCATTAAAATTGATATTTTTGATATTTAACAGTACTCGAAGTAAACTTTACAAATCTGATGATTTATACTTAAAGTGTATGTAGGTGGGATGAAAAGCCGACGATCAATTGAAAATTTTGACCTTTCGTATTGGAGATATGGATTTTTTTCCCAAAACACCAAAAAAAAAATAGGTCTTTTTGGGAAAAAAATCCATATTTTCAATATGAAAGGTCAAAATTTTCAATTGACCGTCGGCTTTTCCTCCCAGCTACATACACTTTAAAATATATCATTAGATTTATATAATTTACTTGAGGACTGTTATATATCAAAATTTGAAAAATATCAAATTTTTATAATTTGTCATAAAATTTGTATTATATTGTGATTTAAAACAAGAGCACCAATGGCGCTGTGGCTCTGCGCTTTTTGGTGACAGTGAAAGTAATTGTTCTTGAGTCGATTGTGCAATGTGACAGATCACATTCAATGGGTACATCTGGTTGGTTGGTTGGTAGCTATCTCATTTGCAGAGCATACAAGAATACATCAATCAATTTAGGGAATTACTATTTAGCGACATGGATCGAATCTGGTGGAATTGGATAGAAATTGGTCCAAATGGACCGAAACTGATCAAAACGTATCAAAATACATAAGCCCTTAGATTATTAATACACAGATTGGAATTTTTCATGCCTGTGCCTTCTAAGCGTACTCGAATTCAGCTGACGCCGGTACAGCGTACAGACCTGGCAACATCGCTTATCTTACGCGCGAAGTTTCTTTTGTATACGCTCACTCTGTTTGCGCTATTTTTGAGTTTGCTCACGCGGTACCTGACTTAGCGTCGATCCCCTGAGGCAACATGCCATGTTTCCGCGGGATGCATAAGTCAATGTCAAGAATAGTGTTGTCTGAATAAGGTTTTGGCTATAATTAATTAGTGACTGTACCCACCAAGTTTAATACCTATACGACAGTTTATACTAATTTGATCTCAGTTGACCCCAGGTGACCCTGAAATGGCCTTCCAAAACTTTGGCTCTAAATAGTGACTGTACCCACCAGGTTTCATGCCTATCCAACAGTTTTTACTCATTTGACCTCAGATAACCCCTGGTGACCCCAAAATGACCTTCAAAAAATGTGACTGCAAATGTTGACTGCATCCACCAAGTTTCATGCCCGTCCAAATGTTTTTACTAATTTGACCTCAGATGACCCCTGGTGACCGAAATGACCTTCCACAAATTTGACTCCAAATGTTGACTGTACTCACACAGTTTCACACCCATATGACAGCTGTTACTAAATTGACCTCAGATGACCCATGGTGACCCCGGAATGACCTTCCAAACATTTGGCTCTAAATGTTGACTGTACCTACCATGTTTCATGCCCATATAACAGTTTTTACTAATTTGACTTTAAATGACCCCTGGATAACCTCAGGTGACCCCAAAATGACCTTTCCAAAATGTGGCTATAAATGTTGACTGTATCCACAAAGTTTCATGCCCGTTCAAAAGTTTTTACTAATTTGACCTTAGATGACCCCTGGTGACCCGAAATGACCTTCCACAAATTTTACTCCAAATGTTGACTGTACGAGGGCTGTCGAGTGCAGATCCGTCGGAACACGCTTTTCAATAAGGAATAAATGCTAACCTCATCGTGACATCATCCAAGCAGCGAAGTTCATTTCCCATTGAAAAAGTGTTATCCGACGGATCTGCAGACGACCATTCTGGTACCCACCAAGTTTCATGCCCATAAGACAATTGTTACTAATTTGACCTCAGATGGCCCATGGTGACCTGAAATGACCTTCCAAAAATTAGACTGTAATGTCTAAAAAATGTTGACTGTACTTAACAAGTTTCAAGCACATATAACAGTTTTTACTAATTTGACCTCAAATGACCCCTGGATGACCTCAGGTGACCCTGAAATGACCTCCCAAAAATTGGGCTCTAAATGGTGACTGTACCCACCAAATGTCATGCCCATCCGACAGTTTTTACTAATTTGTCCTCAGATGACCCCTGGTGACCCTGAAATGGCTTTGTTGACTGTATCCACCAAGTTTCATGCCCTTTTGACAGTTTCTACTAATTTGACCTCAGATGACCCCTGGTGACCCCGAAATGACCTTCCCAAATTTGGCTCTAAATGTTGACTGTACCCACCAAGTTTCATGCCCTACGACAGTTTTTACTAATTTGACCTCAAATGATCCCTGGTGACCCCGAAATGACCTTCCCAAAATTTGGCTTTAAATGTTGACTGCACCCACCAAGTTCCATGCCCATACAACAGTTTTTACTAATTTGACATCAAATGACCCATGGTGACCCCGAAATGACCTTTCCAAAATTTGGCTCTAACTGTGCGGGCAAGTTTCATGCCCATACGACAGTTTTTACTAATTTGACCTCAGATGACCCCTGGTGACCCCAAAATGACCTTCCAAACATTTGACTCCAAATGTTGACTGTAGCTCCCAAGTTTCATGCCCATCCGACAGTTTTTACTAATTTGACCTCAGATGACCCCTGGTGACCCCAAAATGACTTTCCAAAAATTTGACTCCAAATGTTGACTGTATCCACCAAGTTTCATGTCCATCCGACAGTTTTTACTAACTTGACCTCAGATGACCTCTGGTGACCCCGAAATGACCTTCACAAAATGTGGCTATAAATGTTGACAGTACCCACCAAGTTTCATACCCATACGATAGTTTTTACTAATTTGACCTCAGATGACCCCTGGTGACCCCGAATTGACCTTCCAAAATTTTACTCCAAATGTTGACTGTACCCACCCCAGTTTCATGCCCATACGACAGTTGTTACTAATTTCCGGAAGCAATCGGGTCAAATTATTATTTTTTGTAACTTTTTTCTGATTGGGGAATATTTTTTTAAAGTGATTCCCCCCGCACCCCCCCCCGGGCTGTCATTGATTGCTTGACATTCCTTTTGATTTCTCTCAAAAACTTAGCTCATGATTAATATTACACAGCCTAGAGTAAAACATTAAACTTGGCAACTTTCAATCAACATGATCATTGATTTCTGAAACCACTAATTTCAGTCACATTTTAATTCAATAATTATTTTTATTTCAACTTTTCTATTTCTGCGACCCCCCTTATGAATTATTCATTCATAACTGTGATGACCTTGGGACCGTCCAATTAGAATCAACATGATCAATCAATGCGCCGTATGATGACCCTTGTGTGGTGAAACCAAAATAAACAGTTAAAAATGGCGAGATTGGTCGGCACAGTGGATGTAACATCGACCAAATAAACCGTGGTCTTGAATTTCTTAAGAAGTCCTGGCCTAAAAACTATGTTGTTTTTCAGGAGAAAACATATTAATCTTTGATATTCTGAAGTATAAAATTGTTGGGCAAAGTGGAACATCATTTATTTAGACTGTTTTTGCTATAGAAAAATACAAAAATTTTTCAATTTTGCGAAGAGGGGTAAATCCCATTGAAAATATAATTTTTCCTCAGAATCATGTCCACAATATGGTTTAATTTACTGTTTTTAACTATATTCTAACAATTAAATCTACAAATTGAAGAGCGTGATGAAATACGAACAGCTTGCATGACTTTTCGGTCCGTGTTCAGATAAGAAAAATAGTGCAATCCGTCTATTTCCGTCATCTTCTCACAACTTAAATTATACAGACCAAAATAATCTCTAGCACACACATGGAACCAAGCAAAGAGATTGAAATTGCTTGTTTCTCATGACGATTTCGGACTTTTCTTTCATAAAATAACTACTTTCCCCCACCTCATTTCAACTCAATATGGAGTGCAATCGATTGAAAAATAACTTTTAGAAAGTTAGAACTCAATTTTAAAAGCACATATCGCACACAGAAATAACCTTAGCATAAAAAAGCACCATCGGAAGTGGCCGAAAAATGAAGCAAAATACACTGTCCACTTAGCGCGATCACGATGGCTCGTCAAGCAAGCTTGGAGCCAAAAAATGAAAATTATTTGATATCAGAAAGACTTGCTTCGTATTCAGAATGCAATTCGATAGGTCTGAGGTGTTCTCATGTTCCTCAAAAATACTGTCGAAACGCAATAAACGCTCATTTTAGATCCCTTAAGAATAGGGAATAAATTGATTACATGTACTGCATGGAACCAGGCCTGTACACAGGAGGGGCTCCACAAAGGTCCACTTTTTGCTATTTTTGCCAATAAAAAAGGTAAAAAAAAGGTAAAAAATCAAGAAAAATATTTGTTAAAAGGTCCTCTTTTTGGTGATAAGGTATTCAAAGCAAATAAAAATTCCCTTTAAAAGGGAAAACCAGCTTCAATGTAGAAGGGGTATTGTAATTTTTTGGGGTTGAAGGCACCATGTTTATCCACCAGACTATCGATGATGAGAACATGCACACTTTTACAGCAAGCTATAAACATTAACTCCTATACTCCTTCCTGTAATTTTTAGAGGGTTAAAATCCACTTTTTACAAACAAATCCACTTTTTGGAAGTTCTGCACCATGATAGACATGTCCACATTGCTTATTATAGAGGGCTTACATTCAATCCAAAAAGTTTGGACCACAGTAGCTCACAGTCAATGGCTTAACTGTGTAATCCCCATAGGGAAATACAAAAATTTGAAATTTCGACACCAGAAACTTGACGACGCAGTCTAAAAAGTGCTGGTACTTTATCCTTGATACAGAAGTCAGCATGCAGTGAAAGTTAGATTTCATAAAATAAAATCGCCTTTGTTTAAAATGGATCATCGTGGTAAAAAATGATGCATTACATGCTTTTTTTGTACAGTAAGTCATTGGAAGGCATTGTCAATGATGGGTGCAGAAAAGTGCAGTTTTTTAAAAACAGACATTTGCCCATAACTTCGCTAGTTTTTGACCTACAGACATGGTTGACCCCTCATTTTTTAAGTTAAATAATCACCTTTTTAAACAAAATAATTTCCATGTGAAATATCCTACTTGAAAATTTTATGAACATGCCTAACCATGACTGGAACTTTTTTATTGATTACCTAAACAAGTAATGACAATTGAGAGAAGTCACAATAGCGTCAATGGCATGAGAACTTCCATAACAATGGGGTTATGAAGCATTCAGTATATCATGTCTGTCAACTGTGTAATCAATAGCTTGGAAATAAAGATGATACTAAATACTCTGAAATTTCATTCAATCTACAAAATAATGATAAAGAGTATGAAAATGACAAAGAGAAATAAAATAAGAATACAACAATACACATTTGGAATCATTTCAACTGTCATATAATGCATGATGGCACAACATACAATGATGGCATAACATTTGCAGAATAAAGAAAATAGCAGGAACTTTATTGTGCACGTCAATTCTTGCTACAAATAAGCATATTAGTATTAAAACATGCAGAAAATCTCAAATTTAAAGTTTGACTCTCTCCATTTATTTTCAATCCCATTGTTCTTACTATCATCACTGATCATAGGCCGGATTGAATGCGGATTCAAAAATCTGTCATCCTCGATGAAAGATCCTAGAAGAAATCGCTCACAAGCATTTCAGTTAAATCAATCATTATACTGAATTATTCAACACATTCCAGATCAGAATTTTACTGAACCATTATATGGTATCAGCTTATAATAGTGTTTACTTGCTTGCTTGCTTACTTACTTACTGACTAACCTTTTGGTCTGAAATCGACATATCTCAAAATGCCACGAAGATGTCAAATGAAAGAGAAAAAAAGTAAACAATATAATAAATATAATTTCCCCCACCAGGGGTGACACTCCTTGTAAGACCTGGGTCAATATTCATATTGTGGGTCCTTTTCCTATCTTGAAATGCCAAGAAGGTATAGCCCCAGAGTGGTGCCAAATGAAAGAGAAAAAAGTAATATAATAAAAATAATTTCCCCAACGGTGGTGACACTCCACATAAGACTGGTCAAAATTCCTGTTTTGGGTCTATATCTCAAATTATATTTAACTGTAGCTGTACCACACGGGTGACAGTGGTATAGACCACTTGACATATGCGATGTAATTGCCCTGCTGTGTGCGTACGCACCATAGTTTGCTCAGGGCATGTGCATTTTAAATCGCCCACCACATTTCATAAAGTACAAGAAAGCCATTGAACAGCGTAGCGGTTCGTTTGAGCATATCGATAGCTGAGTCCCTCAGTTTTGTTGATAAACAATGTTGTCACATGGTCTATACCACAATATACTGCCGAAGCCCCATGGTTCAGCTATTGTGCTGTAACCGCTCCATGTAATCTAACCAGTCCCCATCTGTGAATCTTGACTCTGACACACAAACACTGAAATTCTCTCTTTATCCCTAGACCTAGGTTTGAATTTTAGCCCGGAGGAACATTATTACAGACCAAAGTATACTTCGCGCAGACATAGCAGTATTTCCAAGAGTATTACTTGAGATCACAAGTAAAATTGCTAGGGGTAAAAAGTTGAGCAAAGTTTATAATCATGTTTCTCCCCTGCTTGGAATAGTTTTGTGCTATACATTCTTCTATTAATCAGATTTACAAGTAAGCTTATTGTGACTTTAGGCTTAAGCTTATAGGAGGTGTTAAGCCATTGGTCATGACCATGTTTGTGACTTTTACTGAAAACAATCAGTAGCGGGACACCAGAATGTTTTCATAAATTGTATGCTCTGCTCTTTTCAAAGACTTACAAAATTAATGTTGTTCATTATTTGATTTAAGTCAAGATAAGTTTAACAAAATGTATGTAATATAATATTTTAACATTAATGTTATATTTGCAAGCTAATGCTTGCAGAATGCAGACTGAGATGAAAATACCTAAAGGGATTGGCAGCACCAGTGGAATTATGCGTGGAATGAGCGAGGTGTGTTACAGCTTTATGCGCATGCTCAGATCAACCAACTTGATGATTTAATTTTCAGAAGAATCCATCTGACAAAAAATCAAACTTGATCACAATCTTTACTGACATGATCTAAACAGGCCCCCATAACTAGGAAAGGAACGAGGGGGCCAAAGGGGGGGGGAAGCCCAAAAGGCCTAAAAATTCCCCTTATATAACCAAAAAGTCCCATTATTTCACAAAATTTGCACCCCCCCCAATAAATCCTGGTTAAAGGCCTGGGTCTACCCCCTTGGGTCTAGACATTATCACATGACAATGTTTGCAAACAACATGTTCAAACAAAGGCTACATTAGGGATTTATGATCTACATGTAGCACCAATCTATCAAAAAAGAACTGGACATACTAGCGCAATTTTCTGGTACAATGGGCATTCATAGGTGATGGGATTACATAGCTAAATGCCCAGGCTAAATGCCTCATTAATATCTCTAAGCCATGACAATAGAAGTTAATGAATACATTTTAAAGCTACAGTATAATGTTGCATGTAAGGTCAAGAACAGACTTAACTTAATATCAGGGAGATTTGTGGTTAAATGTAGGCATTTAGAGTAGTTACCAAAATGCTTAATACATTTCACTTCTACTACCACTAAACTATAACATGGCTGCCAATAATAATGACTATAACTCCTGAGAGCTCCCCATTTTCTACCATGGTGAAGTGGGGCAAGTGAGATAAAGTGTCTTGCACAAGGACACGGCATGTTGGCCTTTATGGGGTTCAAACCCACAATGTTGTAATCATGAGTTGAATGCACTCTCGGTATAGGCATTGTGCATGGTTATAGCAGGCATGAGACGGAGAGGTTCAATCAAAAAAGCACCAAAAAGGAGGAAATTGAATGAATCTCCTATACTTTTGTACAGGGAAGAAAAACTCAAAAACGAGGAATTCCTCTAATCCGACGAATAATCTCATCCCTGTTATTGGATTTTATAGGAGGGAATTCAGTGGAATTCTTTTACTGTGTAAAGTAGTCCTACAGGGGAGAAGATTTAACAGTAGTCCTATTTTTGTGACTGTGTAGTTGTACGAGGGACTTTTATAATTTACCATGTTTACAGGGAGGGACTCCCCTGATCTGACACCTTCAGAAACTTAATCCAATGGTCATAACTTTTCATGTAAAGCTTGCCAACAATCAATTCCAAACTCTATGAATTTACGAACCGCGAAAGATGTGTGATCTCCTAAAGTGGAAATTCAATGAACATAGCCTGACATTGCATGACGATTTTTTGCGTACACTGCGTGATGTACGCCAACGTGTGTGACTAGTGAGTGTGTAACGTGAAAGTAAATGCAACCATGCCAACTCACTTGTGATTGGTTAGTATTGTATCCAAGGTCGTGCGTTCGCATTGAAGTTTGAAATATGCGATATACAGTCACAGTTTTTTATTCATTTATAACATTCGGCCGAAGCCAGGCTAAGCCTAATTGTACTCAGAGGAACTTTTTTCAAGGGATGCCATCTGGATATGACGGGACAGAGATATGGGAAGTGGTCTGATTTTAGATGCAGGAGGAAAACCGGGGCATCCGGAGAAAAACCTGCGAGGATGAGATGGATCGGCCACGCGGCCACAGTGGTGAGAAGCGAGTGAGAAGACCATTACACTAACCCACCCTCCAATGACCCTGTTGGATCGTGTACAGCTGTTGAAAGCTGTGGTCATTCAATTGAAATTCCTACTAGTTGCCTTAATTAGCGTAATAGTATTATTAACTTAACACCCTAATCTGTCTTTGGGAATATCTAATGACAGACCCGATACAAGTTCAGTGTCATCTGCAACCTTTAATATCTTATGCCTAAAACTGCCTATACCATACTAGCCAGGACTCACTGTACAATCTTATAATATGACATTAGTCCAGTTTGTTCAAACCTGATTTTTTGACATATTTGTTATGTTTACACAGGTCATGTTCCAACTCACACCTAAATTGAATCAGCCATTTTGGGTTAAGAACAATAAAAATAAAAATTTGACAGAAATCGTACATTATGTCTTTAATGAATAATATTGATTGACATCCTCTTTTGTCCACATTTATTTGGTTAAGCTTACAAGTTACATCACACTTAAATTATATTCCAAATTCAACTCACCATATTAAATGTAACAGTTGCAAAATTTCTTCCAAAATGACCTGTTTAAACCCAAACTTTTCTGCTCGTCTGTATAATTTCACTTCTTTGTTTTCAAGCAATTTTCCTCTCCAAACAAACCTCCTCTCATATCATTATGCTCACATATTACCAGCACCATCACTGAACTTCTAATGACCAGAAATACTATTTTTGCAAAACTAACAAAAAAATTAACAAATCAAAATATTCTGAAATCCAAAGTTCAGCTCCAATTGAGTTCATGCTTCAAAAATTACCAAATTGACTTTCTCTATTGTGATAACGTGGCATTGTTGTGTCACAAGTCAAGCCAAACCTGTGGAATTACGCACCTATTGTGTGACGTTTAACTCTCTCCATGCTATAGTGCCAATTGCAGACGACAAGATTCAATTTTTTTAAACATTTCAGAATTGTAAATATTCATGACCATATTTGGAATCAGCATGAAAAATGCATTAAAATGAGTACAAACAAGCCTAGTATCGGTTCAGTGGTTCTTAAGATAGCTCTTGATATTTTGACAAAATATCTCAAAACTTGGAATTATGGCTAGCACGTAGAGCATTAAGAGTTGTTCAACTTCACAACCGTGACTACTTGGTTTACCGAGGTATGGGTTCATTATTTTACTATTTACTATCTTTATGCTTGATGGTCAAAACTAATATTAGTAGAAATGTGCTGAGGAATGATATTTGTGTATCAGAGGGTGAATTGTTTCTCATAGTCTGTTGCCATGGTAATGATGTAGAAAATATCTCATGCAAATAATTAGAACGGGACATTAATTTTTAACATAAACCATTTGCTGCATGACTCACATTTATAGCCCACATTCCTGATCCCTGTATGGTGGTACACATACTTGTTCCCAAACTGTGAAATGTTCCTTATATTATCCCTTTCATAGTCTGCAAAACTAATTGTCCAACAAAAATACCTCTTTTCATGCTTTTGAAACAAATTCACAGAATTTTGTTTAAAAACATCTGTTTTTTAACCAAAATGTAAAAATAATAGATATCAGAATCAATGATCATATTCATTTTCATTTAATATAAGCATGATAGCTAAGTATGATATAGCGTATTGTGGCAAATTTCAGAAAATCGTAAAAATCTAAATTTAGATTTTTGCACATTTGTTAGTAGCAAAGATGTAATAAAATAGCCTGCTAGTGATTAAGCTGTAAGCCATTTTACTTGAAGTTGTATCTCTACTTATATTATAGGCCTAAATCATGAAATATTATGATGTGAGATCAAAATTTATTTATGCATCATCATGAACATGACTAAAAACATTCACCCCTGCACATAAAATGTTTTCCTTGTCGATTGGTGGTGTACTGTATAAAAAGGCGTCCTAACTTTCTTGAGTCAAACTAGAAATTTTTCAAACCTTTTTAAAAAAAAAATTTTATTTGTCGATTTATCTGTGATAAAATACTTGAATATAATTCTATAGACTTTTCATTTATATATTTAAGTTAGGCCTACATGTACTCTAACAAATTCCTAATTTCTTCATGTTCTTGCAGAATCACCGAAAATCCTTTTAACCCTAACGCCGAAGGGCTTTTTGGCGACAGGAAGGGAAAGAAGGAAAGAATAAAAGAGAAAAGAAGGAAAGAAGTTGTTTGCTCTGGGTGGGATTGAACCGAGACCCCTCGCATGCCAAGCACTCGGTCGGCGACACTTTGCCACGGGTCTTGGGCTTCGCTGGCCAATAAACCGTGCCTATATATCACTTAAAGCGATTGCGTCATCACACCATGTGGGATGCATGCACGAACAGCGCATATATCAAGTAGTATTTTGTAGTATTCAGGAGGGTTAGGGTTAAGTGAATACATAAGTGGGTAAATGGGGCTGAACTGTTCACAGATATCCTGATTGGGAGATCACACTGATGATATCATCTCCGACAGTACAGTTGATTCAATTATTATCTTTCACTTAACTTGATGAAAATTTAACCAAATATATCCTTACTGACATGAAAATGTCAATATGTCTTACTTATCACATTAAAAGGTGTCCGTCACATTACATCATTAATCATGTTTACACCTACAACCCATATAAGGCGACAAAAACACCCTGTTCTATGGCCCTCGATCAACCCCGATTTTGCATTTTGGGATTTTTTTATTATTTTTCAGTCTGAAATTGGAAACGGCCATTTTTGGGCCACAGTGGATGGAAACAGTTTGAAAAAAAGTATGTTTGCAAACTCTTTTTTCAAAAAAGATTTTTCAAGCTTTCTGTAGATTTTTTATGATCATTTAGCCTCATCCAGCAAAATCGTTTTTAAAAAAAGTAGACCAACTCTACTTGGTATGTCTGTCTGCTTATAAAACAGAGATTTTTTTTGTCGCCTAAGTCATTTTTTTAAAACTGATGACATTGACAATGGATGTCGGAGACCGAGATATTGATGCCAATTAACAATTTCCACCTTAAGTGGAGAATAAACATGAATTCATATAATCATGTTAGCACAAAGGAGGGTGTTGTTCAACACTTCTGAGTTACATTATACTATGTATCAGTTTCCGAGATAGATTTTGTTTTTCTTGATCATAGAGAACACAGGAAATATAAGTAGGCTCAGTGGCAGTGCCACAGGGGAAGGGGGGGGGGAATGCCCCATCAGAACTCTTGCCCCCTGTTTCCCCCAGTAAAAACCCAAAATTATGAAAATTTCCACTTTTTGCTGCAATTTTGCGCAAAATTTGTATCAGTCCCCCCTGAAATTCACTTTTGGTAGAAAAGGGGCTCCTTGACCCCTTTTCTTTTCCTTCGCCCTCCTGATTTTCTCTTTCATTTTTGTATTGGTAGAGGGGCACTTTTTTCTTTCTTATTTTGTCACTCTGCCCCCCTCCCCCACTGGCCACTGGCTACGCTTCTGATTTGACCACTGGTTGCTATAAAATTTATAGCTCCTCCTGGTTCTGAGCCCCCCAAGAATGTGGCTCCTTCGTGCCAACCATTTTTGAGGTGGGCAACTGGGGAAAAGCTCAAGACTGAGAGGGCAAAGGCATTGATGCCTAATCAGGCCCGCATTTAGGGAAGTACGACGCACCCCCCAAATTTGGAAAAGTATACAAAAAAATTCAGAATTTGCGAGCGCAGAGAGCCAAAAAATCAGGGTTTTTACGCTTTTTTGGACAAAAAAGGTCCAAATTTTTGGAAGAAAGTCCACTTTTCACAAAATTTGGAAAAAAAGGTCCACTTTTTCAAAATCAGCACCCCCCCAAATGAAATCCTGCGTACGGGCCTGTGCCTAATTCATGCCATCATTTGACAAGGGAAACTGTGGGAAATAGAACTGAGGGGAAAATACCCCTATTGTGCCTTTACTTTCTTGTCTTTCTTTCTTTTTACTAGGGGGCTGCCCCTTTGACCCCCTAGATCTGCCACTGGCTGCACAAAGAGAAAGAGTTCTATATTGAACATTTCTTTCTTATATAACAACTTCTGCAGGTACCTCCTCTTCAGTAGAGTGGGGGGGCAACATATGGGGCATGGAGGTACCTTCAAGTTCAACCAAACCACCAAAGGGAGCTTGGTTAATGGTAAATGCATATACATGATTGTGTAAGGTTGTCTATGTCATAGGTCTAGGGTGCACCTTTAAAATCCTCGTCATCGATTAGGTACATGTAATAAGGAAACATTAATTTCATGTTTCATTACATGGGGAAACATGACATAGATGTGCCAGGAGACTTCCTCGATTTCAAGTTCAAGTTTAATGTTAAACAGTTTACTACAATCACTGGTATTCTCAACAGTGGGCCAAATAAGTGATACTCAAAGACACTAACAGTCTCATGTTCCCTTTCTCTGCAGGCCCATAGCCAGGAGGTGCAGTGGGAACTCCCCCCATTCCATAAATCTGCAAACAGTCTGCTTTGTCGGTAAAAAATAGCAAAATTGGCCCAAAAATGTCAACAATTTTGATAAATATACCCCAAATCATAAAAAATTGAATCCAAAAATCAATTGCAGAGGAGATAAAGGTCTACTTTTCCACTGATTTCTCTTGGAAAAGGTCCGCATTTAGAAAATCTGCACCCCCTGCGAATAAAGTCTAAATCCCCTAGCATAAGTAGCAATCAGATCTGTGACAGTGATTGTTTTTACCTGGTCTTTGATGGTATGTGACATTTTTACCCTTTGGGTGAAAAAAAAGGCAATTCTGTTACTTTCAAAAAAGTTCAAACTTTCTATAAAAAAAAGATTAAAACGTAGCTACATAATAACTGTTGTGCATTTAAATTTGCTTGCACTTGCTAGAAAATGGTAAATTCTCCTGACCAAAAAAAGCTAAAGGTCACATTTTATCAACAAAATTGGAATCATGCTGCAGAACTAGTTTAACCAACTTGTAACAAAACATAATAGGCTATTGTTAAATAAGGTTGATAAATCTGAAAGTTAAGAGTACAAAAGGTTGTTTACGTTACAGTTAGAACCAATAAGCTCTGATATTCAACTTTTCACACATTCATAAAGTAGAGGCCTTACTTAGCTCTTATGTTTTCAGTGTCAACTTTTGGACAGGCAGTTTTGGTGAAAATGACAGGCATTTGTCAAATCTTAGCTAAGACCCTGTCTATCATGCTAAAAGGTGTCAAAATCTGAATTTTGATGACTTGTATGATCTTCCCGATCTTAATGGGAAAATCACTGAATAGGCCTAGCCAGTAGTGTAGTGTAGACACCTAACATGGGGACGGGAGAAGCGGGAAAATGGGGACGAGAAGGAGGGGAGAAAAGAGAGAAAGATGGGTAAGGAGAAGGAAATAGGGATGATACTGATGTTTGCCCCCCCTGGACTGCCAATGCTGGCTATGCACCTGGGCTTAGCCTAAGTCTAGCGTAAATAGCAAACTTTGTGCCACTGACAAATATCAACTATTGTTAAAAGGGTTGATGAATGTGAAAAGTTACAACACCAAAGAAAATATAGGCCAACCGTCCATTAACCCTGAGAACCAAGGGAGAACAGTGCCAGTGCATTGATTGGTTACCCCATGCTAAATAAGAAATAAATAAATAAATAAACCCCAACACTGAACACTGCTTTTTGCTATCGCAAGTTAAAGAAGAAACAAAAAAGGAGAAAGGATGAGCAAAGAAGTCACTTGGTACCCCTGGTATTCAAATCTTAGACCCCTCACGTGCCAAGCGCACAAATGTACACACATATACGCTGGCAAAGTTACGTAATAATCGGATTAACTATCATAGCAATAGGTGAAAACAATTTTTGAACACATCACCGTGCACTACAAGCAGGTTGCAATCATCACCTGTGTATGTCTGCAATCATAGATTGAATACAATACTGCTCTTTTCAAAGATACTAATCTTACAGGTGCGCGTGATCAGCATGATATCATGGTTCAATGCAGAGGCACCGCATGAACGTATCAGTGCAGCGCGGTATATTCAAAAATTGTTTTCACCTATTGCTATGGTAGTTAATCCGATTATTATATCACTTCACCAGCGTACTAAAGAACTGTGTTGTGATAGATGCATATGATGTATGAAAACCTCCCTTGTACTGACACTTGTGTATACGTTCTACGTAGGCCCATAGCCAGATGGGGGTGCGGTTTTTTTTCCAAATGCAGACCTTTTCAAGAGAAATCTTCATTCTGGCCAAAAGTAGACCTTTAACCCCTCTGCATTTAATTTTTCAGATCCTATTTTTTAACAAATTTCACAGAAAGTTCATGATTTGGGGTATTTTTATCAAAATTTTTGACATTTTTGGTCACATTTTGCTATTTATTACAGACAAAGCAGACTTTTTGCAGATTTATGGGGGTATCACCCTACCACACCCCCTGGCTATGGGTCTGGCTCTACATGATTAGGTCAGTGTGATTTGATACTGCAACCAGTGAAATATAGATACATGTCACCTCCAAACTCAAAGTGAAAAAAAGTATAATAAGGTCACATTAAAATAAAGTTTGTCTCCAAGCTCCTCTTCGATATAACTTTCACAAATCGTGAATAAGCCCTCAAAAATGGTATAGTTACCTGTCAGAGAAGACCTCTTACCCTTCCCAGAATCCTTTGAAACATGAAGCATCACCTCAGTACAGCAAAAAAACACTCCTATCTATTACTTTATACACTTCCCTTTGTTTTCATGTCAAGAATAGTCTCGCTAAACATGGATCGATATAGTCAAGAAATAAACATATTTTGCAAGATCTGGGTGTGCTCTGTTCATGACGTACTTTTTGTCACTATCTAGCGAATCAGTACAGCAAATCAGTACAGAAAATTGAAAGGGAAGAAATGCATTGTGGGAAGTGTATGCTATCTTCTCTGGTTACCTGTCCTTCACCGCAAATCCGATTGATAATGAACGCCAAAAATGCACGAAATTAAATATTACCAAATTTCCAACTGTCTAAATCCCTTCTAATTCATTTGAAAAAGAAAAATATGTAATCATGATTTCACAGAGCCATGCCACTTCTATTCATTGTCATTGGCCTTTTAATCAATAAGAAATGACAATAGAATGCTATAGAAATACCGCACAATAAGTTAAGGCCTGTAATATGGCACCGCAATCTATTCAGTCACATCAATTTCATTATCTGAAATTTGGTGTGATTAGTGTCAAATCATAGAAATTCTTATTACCGATCAATCACTGACAAAAACTAAAGGAATACATTTTTTTTTAAATAATAGATTAAGATTATATGAGATCATACAGCAAAATTACTGATTGCTTTATACAGGTAAAGGAAAGAAAACTGCAAAAATTGAAAACATTTCACAATTTTTTGACTTGCACCATTTTAGATTGAATCAACATTATAATTATCTTACTCTCTAAATGTAAGAGTGAATTTCCACTCTTTCAAGGAGTTGAACGAAGGACAACCTGTGTTTTAGTGGAAAACACTCGAAAATGAAAGAAAGTACATTTTCTTTGGGCAATATTCACTCTTTTGAGACTTTTAGAGTGAAATTTTTCCACTCAAAAAGGGGTTGTCCTCAATTTCGCTCTTTTTTTCCACTCTTTCCACTCAGTGTATTTTGGAGAGTACCATCAGGGGCGGATTTAGCATCAGACATATCGATTGCATTTTGAATACAAGGAATGTCCTTCTGATATCAAATAATTTTGGTTTTTTGAAATTCGCGATATAATACACATTTTATGGCAAATGATTAACATTTGATATTTTTGATATTTAACAGTCTTTTAAAAGTAAACTTTATAAATCTAATGATATGTACTGAAAGTTTATGTAGCTGGGATGAAAATCTGACAATCAAATGAAAATTTTGACCTTCCATATTGCAGATATACATTTTTTTCCAAAAAAAGACCTAAATTTGTTACGTGTTTTTGGGAAAAACATCTTTACCTTCAATATCGGAAAGACATTCCTCGTATTCAAAATGCAATTCGATATGTCTGATGTGCTCTCTGCTCAGGTCCCACAAAAAATATGTGAAAATGTCGCTATCCGAGCCCTTAAGTTAGAAATATGTTTAAGCTTACCTGTATAGTGTCTTCCTATTAATAGCACACTGGTGTCTAGTATATAGCTTGGTTAAAAAATATCAAAACAATGCAAACTATGCTTTAACCAAACACACGCCTACAGCATGTAGACTATACCAACTCAAGTCGGAGCAATTTACAAATTCCTTCGCAGTTCTGAACTCGGCTCCATGGCAAACAGTCCACAATACCACCACCTTCAGTATGTGTCTCTTCTTTTCCAAATTTACATCCATTTCTAACTTTATTATTCCTTGAATAATCCAGTCTGACTTTGATCGTGCCGCTCAGACCTGCAATTAATCAAAATTTGTATGAAAAGGTTAACAATGGTCTTCTCTACGAAGAATAGAAGAGTCATTGAATGAAATAAAGGAATTACTTTTTAAAGTGCAGTCACCCATGTAATGAATGATGAGCAGAACGTGTTGGAAGGATTGTACCGACTGCGTGGAATTTTGCACCAGTGAGCGAAATTGATTTTAATTGTGATAAATGATTAATTAGGTCTATATTTAAAGTTATGTCTAGTTTGCACTATTAAGTCACTAGGAACCACAACATGCTCATCTATCAGGGTGCACTTCTTTAACCCCAATACATTTGTACATTCACTGAATGACCTTTCAAAATTTGGGAACAAAAACTCATACTCTGTAACTTGAGGTCAAATTTTGCCCTATTATACATTGTAAGTTTAATTGAGGTTATTGAACTATGCCCCCCGACTATGCCATTGGGATGAGGCCATTGTGGTACACTCTCAAGTGAAGAATGCAAGGGTCACTCAACTCACAGTGCTCAACTCAACTTCATGTTATTCTGGTTTGAACCACAAGTTATGGTTTTCATTTATTTACTAATTGGCATAAGATTGACAGTTACCGTTGGTTACAATAGAATTACATAAAAGAACAAATTTAGGATAGAATTAGGTAACATGGACATGTTGAAGGGGGAAATTATATAAACTAGATGGACCGCGGTTCTCGGATGTCGCGGTTTTCGACGCATAGCGTCGACCGTGATGCCTCCACCAAAGGAAGTGATGTGGCACTCACAAGTTGATACAAAGCTTCAAGCCTAAAAGAAGAAACTGAATTTGACCTTAGATGACCCCAAAATGACCACCCAAAAATTTGGCTCTAAATGTTGACTCTACCTACCAAGTTTCATGCCCATATAGTAGTTTTTACTAATTTGACCTCAAATGACCCCTGGATGACCTCGGATGACCCCAAAATGACCTTCCAAAAATTTGGCTTTGAATATTGACTGTTCCCACCAAATTTCATGCCTATACAACAGTTTTTACTAATTTGACCTCAGGTGACCCCTGGGTGACCCTGGATGACCCCAAAATGACCTTCCAAAAATTAGGCTCTGAATGTTGAACGTACCCTCCAAGTTTCATGCCCATACAAGTTTTTACTAATTTGACCTCATATGACCCATGGGTGACCCCAGATGACCCCAAAATGACCTTCCAAAAATTTGGCTCTAAATGTTGACTGTACCTACCAAGTTTCATGGCCATATGACTATTTTTGCTAATTTGACCTCAGATGACCCCTGCATGACCTCAGGAGACCTTGACCCACTAACCAATACAAACTTGACCTCAAATGACCCCTGGATGACCTCGGATGACCCCAAAATGACCTTCCAAAAATTTGGCTCTGAATATTGACTGTACCCACCAAATTTCATGCCCATACAACAGTTTTTACTAATTTGACCTCAGATGACCCCTGGGTGACCCTGGATGACCCCAAAATGACCTTCCAAAAATTAGGCTCTGAATGTTGAATGTACCCTCCAAGTTTCATGGCCATATGACTATTTTTGCTAATTTGACCTCAGATGACCCCTGCATGACCTCAGGAGACCTTGACCCACTAACCAATACAAACTTGTTCTGTCTGGGGTCAAGATGCACCCACCCACCAAGTTTGAGGAACGTATGCGACCCCTAGTCTCCGAGAAAAGAGGTAAATAAGGAAAATGGGCCCTCTGACCTCAAATGACCTTTTACCTCAGTATATGACCTTGAACCTCACCCAAAAAAAAAATAGCCAGAGTTTTTGACCATGACCCACCTATCCTGAAAATCTGAAGTCAATCCGCCCATCCATGCCCGAGATATCGCATCCGGACGGAAGGACGGATGGACGGAAGGACGGACATTGCAAAAACAGTATGCCTCGCGGTGGAGGCATAAAAAATGACTTAATACTTATAGATTGACTAATATTATGGCATGGGAATTAACAAATTAAAGGGGAACTGTAACAAAAAAGAGGACATACACCTGAATTTACAAATGATAATAAAAAGAACACAAAATATTCACTGAAAACAAAGAACATGGGTAAAACACATTTCTCTTGCATTTGATCATCTTCTACTCTTCCCTAGAAAAATCATTATAATACCAAATCTACACACCATGGAATTCACCATATCACGTCCAAGTTCACATTGGGCGAAACATTCCTTTTTTAAAGGAATTTTTATTTTCATTTGAAAAGCTATACTTCCACTCCACTTGAATAAATTTTGATTGGCCATGAGTAGTAGCATTCCAGACAAAATTGCATAACATCCACCACTGATTCACTCAGGCCCCCGTGCACTTGAGGGTGGGGGTACGGTTGCACCCCCACCCCCCAAACTGGCAAAAGTATACAAAAAGTCCCAAAAATTACAATTTGCGAGCATCAAAAAATGTCAAAATTTTGGGAAGAAAGTCCACTTTTCACAAAATCGCCCCCCTTGGAAAAAAGTCCACTTTTCAAAATCAGCACCCCCCCCAAAAAAAATCCTGCGTACGGTCCTGGATTCACTACCAAATTGACTTCACCTGGACAATTTTGAAATTTGAATACTATGGGCCCAATTGAGAATAATTATGGAAGAAGGCCAAAAGAAAGATGCATGTCACAAATTGTTTGTCCAGGTATTTCAAGCTAGGGGGAAACATACACCCTGTCTAAATTATTTATTACCCATAGGAGCATCATCATCAATGATCATCATCAGATGATGATTCAGACTGGCATCGAACCTGAGCAATCTGCACTCCCCCTCACACCCCACCAGGGACCTGCTATAAGAAACATTAAACATAGCTACATAGGAAGCTGACATTACTCGTGCATGAATTTTAACTTTATACAGATTCCACATTAGCCAATTTTGATTACCATGCAGCTAATAACATGGACAATTTGCAGTTTAAATTTAACCCTCTGCAGACGACAGGTTTAAAAAAATTTAAAAATTCAAAAAATTCACAATTGTACATTTCCATTACCATAATAATGGAATCAGCATGAAAAATGCATCAAAATGAGTACAAACAAGCCAAGTATTGGTTCAGTGGTTCTTGACATAGCTCTTGATATTTTGAGAAAATATCTCTATTAAAACTTGGAATCTTGATGTTGAAGCCAATGGCTAGCATGCAGAGCATAGGCCTATATTAGTGAATACAACACTTACATTAATTTCACAGTCAATATACGTACAATCAAGGTACTGCAGCAGTGTCCTTTGTTAACAGTTTCCAGAGGGAGGCTGGTTGCCGACCTGTAAAGCTGCAGTTCTTGAGAAAAGAGTCAAAGGCCTATGCTTCACCCTAACCCTATAAACCTATAACCTAAGTACTAAAAACCCTAAACATAACCCAGACTCTGCTCTGACCCTAACCATATAGCCTAACAATCCCTAACCCATGGCGCCGCTACTGACCCTAACCCTAACCTATAACCTAAGTACTAACCCTAAACATAACCCTGATTCTATTCCTGACTCTGACCCTAACCATATAGCCTAACCCTGTCCCTAAAGATAATCCTAACCTTATCCCTAACCCTAATCCTGACCTAAAATGCCCTAAACCCTAAGTTAAACCCTTTTCAGACATATGACCCTTCAGACTAAATCCAATGTATAGGCCTACTCCACTTCGCTACTTTGTGAGAAGCTGTGATGAAAAAATTAATTCGCAGCTTCGCGCGCGAAGGCATTTATGTATACTTCATCAAAATATCGCCGAGTATCGCAAAGAATTGTTGCCCGCTCTGTGCTTTCATATAGAAACTTCGCTGGCCTACCCCCCAAAAGTTGAGCCAAATCCAACTCTCGCGAAGCGATGAAACCTGCTCCGCAAAGGAAATTCCTCTGGGAAGTCGTAAAATTTCAGCTCAAATTACTTCGCAGCCTGCGAAATCGCGGTCGCGAAGTGGAGTATACATCGGACTTGCCATTTTGTTGTACATTTGCAATCTTCACCAATGTGGTAACTGACTTCAAAATTAACATATCAGGAAGAGCCTGGGAAGAGGGACAAGTACCAGATCTTGTTAGTTCTTATTCTCTGGGAACAAGGAACTCAAAAGCAAGGACATCAAATTCAGAAACCATGCTCAACACACGTATGTCGTATGCTCTAGCAGACAATGCAAAGATAAGCATGAATGCACACTTTACTTATTTTATGAAAAAGCACAACTTACTATTCTCATATGAAACAATTAATGATTATTGATTCATGGAGCATTTCACAATTTTTGTACGAAATATCTTTGAATGTGGCTTACGTAAGTTGTATATAAATCTGTTTTTAATAAAAATGGCTATCATCCAAAAGTGGGGCGGCCAAGGCATCCCCGGCCGGCCTGCTTGCTACGGCCCTGACCACTGAAACATGTTGACCAATGCAAAACGTAGCGAGCAGAGCTGTCACGGATTACAGCCGGGGTCCGGGAATACTAGTAACCCCCAATATTTTGATGTGGGATGGTCCATACAATCTTCCACCCCCAAAAAAAATTGATAGGGGATAGTCCCAGGCATGGAAAAATGTTTATTTCCTGGCAAGAGAGATAAATTTCCCTCCAACTTAGCAGAATTTCCCACTATGTATTTCTTTATCCAGAAAAGCAAAATTTCCCTCCAAATGCCCAAATTTCCCGGCAAGGAGATTGCTGCCATATTGCTATTTTTAACAGGCCTGCATTCCCCCAATGTTACTGATGCCTGTATGTGAGTTTCTGACCAAATTAACCTCAGTACCATTTTAGCCTAAAAAGTGCCAATTTTTGCATGCTTCATGCACATTAATTCTGCACTTTGAACAAATTTATTCCCCTTTTGGGTAACTCCTTCATGTAGTTATACACAAAGTTAGGGTTAGGGTTAGGATTAGCTTACACAAAATAATTACATGAAGGATCGACCCCCTTTTGCATCATCATTTCACTAGTTGAGCTTCTATATGCTAAAAAAAGTTGTGCACTTTGTGCGCATTTGTACCATAAACTTATTCAGTCGCCAAAAGATACTGCATTCACTACAAGAAATTTTACCCAACCCCATCCCCTGAATGTCAAAAAGAAATGTTCACCTTGAACTATGAACTTGAGATTATAATCTGATCTACTGGCCCACTGATGAACTATTTTTATATATCTGTCTCTCCAAGACTAAATAGACAAACAAAAACAAATACGACCCTCAAATTCCTGATTCTAAGATTTGTTTGGCCCTTTGTGGCCTGCCCACAGATGTAATTGAGAATATCTTATCTATGCACTTCCCCAGGTTATGTGAACCATTTGTTAATACAGACCACATTTCCAAAATATTTTGATCATCTCTACTTGCGATACGATCTGATTCATCACGCCAATGTCGAAAATGTTGAAATTAGAAAGTTAAAAAAACTAACAATTAAACAGCAGCGTGGATACTGATATTGGACTTTTGTCATTTTTTGACATTTGCTTTTAAGTTACCCTTTTCAGAGTCTTGCAGCGACATTAGGCTTGCGACACCATCACAGCATCTTCATTCAGCATAGTGATCATGTGATCGCAGGACTGTAAACATCACTGTGCTGAATGAAGAGGCTGTGATGGTGTCGCAAGCTACGTCGCCCACTCGCTGCTAATCAAGAGTCTGAAAAAAGGTTAACTTTTTAAGCAAAAAACAATTCATTATTATTATATAATCTGATCAGCTCGTAATAGGCGGGACTCATAACATCATGGATCAACTATGGCATACACACAGCTGAATTCAGCATCTATGAAAACTGCATTTTACAAATTGTGTGACGGATGCGCACTTTTGTGAATTATGCATGCATAATTTGTGACTTTATTGACTTGTGCAGTAACAAAAACCGAATAATTCTCACCTATTATGAGCTGATCAGAACCCACAGGCCTCAGCACACTTAACAGGAATTGCTGACCACTATATATACCATTTAGCATCATTCAGGAATCTAGGTAGCCAGTCTGTGGCCCTCACAGACTTAACGAGCGTGTAGCGCAAGAATCCGAGCGCGTAGCGCGAGGCGTTCAACCGAAGCACTTTAGCGCGAGGAACGCAACCTCTCTGGATAGTATATAAAAGCAACAGAGCCCGAAAGTAGTGCTAGGATCTAGCAGGCTGCAGTCCTAAATAGGTGCATACCCTAGTCAGCCTACATTTATAGAATAACCATCACAGCCAGGATCAGCTCCATAAGTTCTTATACAGGTATTATCCAAGACATGCTCCTTGTCCAAGGGAATTGCAAACTCAATTATATATATCATGCAAACAACTTGGTAACAACAGGGCTCAAACTTGCATCAGCACCCACCAATGCAATAAAGTCTAACACTTTAATTAATATAAATTGAGGTGACTTTTGACTTAATCACAAATTAGTTGATTTCCTAGTGGCATAACATCAGAGCCAAGCCTGTACAAGAGATCGTTGCAAAACGATACTTCAATGGTAACTCAATTTTCAAAATTACTGACATTTGCCCGAGTAGGTCAGGTAATAACACATTGTGTCTCCTAACCGATGTTTACTTTAATTTCATACCCAATGTTACCAATTACAAAGTAGCCGCAATATTGGACATGCACGTCCCCTACCCAAATCACCTGTAGGCATAGGTGTTTTAAACAATACATGCCACTATCGTTTCTGATTAACAAGCAGATGCAGCGTGACTTGAGTGCCTCACACGCAGGGCCATCGGCTAGGTCTTATTGTAACAGTGATACATGTTGGTGATGTGCTTCCTCGCAGGGGTGGTTAGTCGGCTAGGCCTTCAGTGCAACAGAGTCAAGTCTATTGCCTGGGGACTTTCCTGTCTACATGTTCAGCATGGGTGCCAATCTACCTAGCAAGGAAATTAACAACAACTTTCAGGGTCCGATCAAAGGGACACCTTTCAGCGAAGTTGTTGAAAAAAATCTTCATTAAAATCAAGTAAGACTATTACAGGTAAATTAAGTATCAAACACTCGGAATGCTAGTGGCTCCGCGATAAAAACAAGGGCTGTAAAGAAAAAACAGGCATGCACCTTACATTGTGTACACGCTTAGTACGCTACATGGGCGCAAAAGGTACTTTGATTTTGGGCAAGAATTACTTAATTTACCTGTGGTATTTGAAAACTTGTCAAATGACAGACTTTATGGATATGCACAAGAGTATTAATCTGAAGATTCAACTGAAATTTTAACTCATGATGGCCATCGCTGAACAGAGACGGGGGCCGATACAAGCTACCTAGAGTGTACAACCCGATTTTGACCTCTGAATTGGGTTGCCAGTCTGCTGATGAAAGTCGAAGTTTCGACTGAAAATTCCAGGTAGTACGCAAATTTTTGTGTTGTGATCAAAGGTTTAAACCTCTAAATTATGTTTACTACCAACACAGATGAACTTTCATTCTAAGATTATGATTCTTATATTAATCTGAAGATTCAACTGAAATTTTAACCCTCCCCACTCGGGTGTCGCCTGCAGACGACAAGTTCCAAATTTTCTTTAAAAATTCAAAAATTTTCAGAATTGTAAATTTTGTATGTATAATTGCTGATTTGAAATTGGCATAACTAATCTGCAAAACTATGACATTAAAAATCAAATTTTTTTGTGTCAATTTGTTAATTTGGTTAATTTTTATTGAGGCTGAAAAATCTGCTGCAGTAGTTCTGACGGGCAGTACTATACTATGATCAGCTCTTAATAGGCGGGAATTATTCGGTTTTTGTTACTGCGCGAGTCAATAAAGTTCCAACTTACGCGCGCGTAAATTCACAAAAGCATGCGTCATTCAAGCAAAACGTAAAGCGCAGTTCGCGTAGGTGCTGCGCCTAGCTGTGTGTATGCCATTCTGTATCAATCCACGATGTTATGAGTCCCGCCTATTACGAGCTGATCAGAGTATACTGTATTAACAATGAGGCAACTTTGTACAACCACTTTGTACATTACCTCATACCGTAAAACCCCATCTACAATCATATATAGTGTTTTTTATAAAAGCTTAATTAATTCGAAGCAAGCGTTAATATACCAATAGATCGGTCTTAAAATAATACTTGTTTGTATATGCTTGGATCCGTAATTTATTTGCTCAAACTCCATAATGGCGACTGGATTAATGTAGCTTTCATCAGAAGCACACTATATGCTTGTAGACGGGGTTTTACGGTATTCAATGTTGTACTACAGTACTACACAATATCTCAATTAACATGATTAACCAAGTATTCCAAACCACTATAATCAAGTGGCATTGTCTCAATAATTGGTAATAACTATAGGATACACGCTTGACTTAATTTGATTGCTTGTTATGACAAATCTTGATTAGTTTCAATTAACTTCATAATCAAATTCCTCGCCTCAATTATTAGACTTTTCCTTGACTTCACTGAAGAGGTTCAGAGGATGGTTTAAGGAAGCCCCATCATGCACTGTAAAAGTGTTATCACTAGAGTTTCAACTACCACTTTACTTTTCAAATCCCATTGAACTCTGTGCAAAAGATGTTGTTTTAGAATTGCCCGTGTGTCATTATTACTTGGTCGATTTCAGATTTAAAGTGATGTATGCATGAAGGATAATTCACACCTTCTGTAGATAATATAAAATGTGAAATCGACCAACCTTTTGAAGGTCTTTTTATTGTAAATATATCTGTCCAAATTCAAATTTAACCATGCACGTGTGTATGCAGTGGGCGGGCAGCGGTGTCATGTTCACTCACACAGCTGTGCTAACCGCAAGACTTGCTGGGAAGTGCTTAAATCATCCTCTGGAAGAGGTTGTATTATGTGTGTGTAAAGAAAAGTAAGAGCTCATGTTTTTCTTCAAGTTGAAGTCTTGAACTTGAAGAAAAACATGAGATCTTTTTATGAAGTTATAGGTCTAGATTTTTAGGCCTACGATTTTGGGCAGTTTCTCAACTAGACAGATTGACACGCAATATGGACCGCAATGGCCTCATCCCAATGGCATAGTTTAATAATCTCAAATAACAATCATAGCACAAAATTTGACCTCAAGTTGCAGAGTATGAGTTTCTGTACCAAAATTTTCATTCAAGGTCATTCAATGTACAAATGTATAGAAGTTAAAGAACTGTGCCCTGATATGTGAGCATGTTGTGGATGCTAGTGACTGTTAACTTTCAAATCGGTACTTTGAATGTTTATGCATGCACATTTTTGCGACTTTCATTTTATAATTTAATAAGGCGCCCCCTAAAAATGACTCACTTAAGGGATCTGGAATGAGCGTTTTAAGCGTTTCGACAGTATTTTTTGTGGGACATGAGAGCACATCAGACATATCGAATTGCATTCTGAATACGAAGAATGTCTTTCTGATATCAAATAATTTTCATTTTTGAAATTCACGATATAATACAAATTTTATGACAAATCATTAAAATTTGATATTTTTCACATTTTTGATATATAACAGTCCTCGAAGTAAATTTTATAAATCTAATGATATATTCTTAAAGTTTATGTAGCTGGGAGGAAAAGCCGACGATCAATTGAAAATTTTGAACTTTCATATTGAAGATATGGATTTTTTTCCCAAAAAGACCTAATTTTTGTTGGTGTTTTGGGAAAAAAATCCATATCTTCAATCTGAAAAGGTCAAAATTTTCAATTGATCGTCGGCTTTTCATCCCACCTACATACACTTTAAGTATAAATCATCAGATTTATCAATTTTACTTCGAGTACTGTTAAATATCAAAAATATCAATTTTTAATGATTTGCCATAAAATGCGAATTTCAAAAATCAAAATTATTTGATATCAGAAGGACATTCTTCGTATTCAGAATGCAATTCGATATGTCTGATGTGCTCTAATGTCCCACAATAAATACTGTCCAAACGCTCATACCCCAGCCCTTAAGCAAGTCTCCTAGTTTTGCAAATTCAAATGTCAAAATATCGGCATATTATAAAAAGGAACATAAATAACCTTTCTCGAGTGATAAAATATTATTGTACCATTAAAATGGACCAAACTAACGCTGTTCCTGTCATTTTGAGATGATCATATAACAAATCAAATTCACATGTGTGGCTAAGAACTCATTTGAATGATCATTACTGAACATTTCAACATCATCATAGACCTGCAAGTTGAAGTCCATTAAAGTTTCATCATGTCAACCTTTGTATGCCTCCCAGAGTTATATTCTCAGGTACTATGGATATATCATGTATATAGGACACATGATGCATCAAACATTTCCAATATTTTTGGAGATTTTGAATTTTTCTTAAAATTCAAAATCAACTTTTAATACACTCCATTCTAACCATGCCAACATAACACCATCCAAATACATTTATTTACTGTTCCAACTTCAGTGACACCTCATGCACATTTGCCTGGATTGGCCCTCTATAATATTATTATAATTTATAATATTAATATTATTATAATTTATATTATTAATATTATTATAATTATATATTAATAATAATAAATTTCACTGGAGGAGTATGAAAAGTAGCACAAGTTATATTCTTATTGATAGTAAAATGTCAATACCGTATTTCCTTGAATAGGTGCCCCTTTAATTAAATGCCCCCACCACTTTTTTCAACCAAGATGTTTAAAAAATGCGGATATTTACATGCTATCTTGTGTAGTAAGCTTACCACGTTGCACAAATGGCATCGGTAATTGCCTAAAATCTGGTCATAAACCAGGAAGTGAACCGGAAGAAATTGTTCCTGAAGTTTACAGTTCATCATTTCAGCGCAAGCTTTAGGCTTACCTATTGATTTTAACAGGAATTATCATTCTCAAAATGACCTCTAATAAACGCCCCCCTTTTGGAAAATGCAACGCCCCCAGGGGTGACTATTCGAGGAAATACGGTACCTATTTTAAATGCATCTAAAGGTTTGCAGAAATTAATGCGGTGTCACTGGAGCAGGAATAGATACTAAAATTAAGTAAAACACCTTTGTAATTTTCAATATATATCACATTTTACATCTGAACATCTGAACTCTTCAAGGTATGGGCCATTTGAAATTGAGAAGACACTTTATCTTACAATTCCACCTGATGATCATTGTGATCTAGACATTGATAGCCTTCATGGGGAGAATTTAGCCTATAGAATGATAATTAGCATCACTCAGTGACCAAATTAACACTGGGCTCTAGGATGGGTCTATTTCATGCTACAAATGAAGCAGAGATTCTTGCTCCAGGCAGGTCAGGTATATCATGGTCCTTGTAACAATTTCAAGTTCATTCACAGTAGGTGTTGATGGCCACTGAAATCCAAACTAGTCTGTCAGGATGGACTCTGTTAATTTTCTGAAAAAATTGTGTCATCAACATGATCAATGAAATCAAGACCCCCATCAATTCCCTTTTCCCTTCTGGTGACCACCATTTCAGAGGTTCCCAGAGCCTTTTTTCTAAATGCAGCCTCCCTCCCCCAAATTGGCACAGGTTTTTATGCTCTTTTGGTCCAAAAAGGTTCAAAATTTTGGAAGATGGTCAGTCACAAAATTGTCTCCCCCTCCTCAGTGTCCTGGAAAAAAGTCCACTTTTTCAAAATATGCATCCAAAAAAAAAATCCTAACTGACTTTTCTTTCAAATTTGAGCTCCAAGTACTTGCCCATTTTTAGATCTGGACCCCATTTATGTCCTCAAACTCGTAGATCTAGAGCCACATTTTTAAAATCTGGGTGGCATGTACCCACCAAATTATTTGAGTACCCCCCCCCCCCCCACCCCGAGATGAGATTGGCAACACAAGATCAATGCAGGCAAAGACCAATGCAATCTTAACCTCAATACCAATTTAATGCAGAAGACGGACAAATCATATGTCTTTCCCATTAGACTAGCTTACCTATCATGCAGTCCAGTTATTATTGAGCTGTTTGACCAATTCTGAGCAATAATTTGTCATCTTGAAACTTCACAACTAATTTACTTGAATTTTGTACCAACTTTTAAACTATTTATTCAGGTTTTTGACCTCTACTTTAATAATAATGGATTTTGTTAATTAACTGTGGTTTAAGGTTTGGTTTACAATCTTAGTTTTCATTATTATATTTTGATGTATATAGGGACTAAATGATGTTAGTGACTACCTAGGGACAGCTCCTTTGTCAGCATCACCGTTTTCCATTGTTTTCAATTATAGACATTTTACAACAAATCTTCCACAAACGTATCGAGGGAATTTGGTCTGAATTTAAAAGGTTCTTTGAATCATAACCACATAGGGCCTATAAATAGCTCAAGTAAGTTTAGGGACCGTTCACAAACACCTGTTGGGGGGCCTGATACAAAAAACTTTCATCAC
Source organism: Amphiura filiformis (assembly GCF_039555335.1). NCBI lineage: Eukaryota > Metazoa > Echinodermata > Ophiuroidea > Amphilepidida > Amphiuridae > Amphiura > Amphiura filiformis. The sequence goes on along the minus strand of NC_092647.1, from coordinate 3,487,614 downwards.
AAAAAATTTTCGGGCCTCCTTTTCAGATCTCAAAATTTCAGGCCCCCCCCTTTTTGACATGAAAATTATGGGTCAACCCCATAGAAAAGCATAATTATAAAAAAACTCAATTTTCCCCAAAAATTTTGGGGTCAATTTTTTCAGGGCCCACCCGTAGGGGCCAAAACTTTTAAGGGCCTCCCATTTTGCATTAGGTCCCCCTAACAAGTGTTTGTGAATGGTCCCTTAAAGGGTAGTTAAAATTTTAATTACAATCGATCAGGTTATTTTCATTATTAGTTTTATTTAATGTACGAAAACTACGAATGTAGGATGAAAGACAATGACATCATCACAAGATTGATATTACTTATCACCAGATTCCCAGGACCAATCCTTGAACCCTCACATGATCCCCCAGGACCGATCCTAGGACCCTTATTTTCCAGATCATTGACAGTCAATGATATGTGATATGTGCATTACAAGATATGCCAGACACATCCTTGGCATTAGGCCTACGTACCTGAAATACATACATGGCTAGGTATAAAAGCACCTTTGAATTTCAACATTTCAACCACGGCAGGAGAGAAACGCAAATCTCCCTTAAAATATCAAAAGTCACGCTCAATATCGCACCACAGCATGATATCTTTAAGCTTACCAGATGGTCTGATAGTTTGATTTCTCCCTTGGTATTTGTCATAAAAGCTGTTATAGCCTGTGGGTGTCAGGCATGGGCCCGGGGGGGCCACTCAAATATAATGATGTAAGCATGCGTGACCAAAAAAACGCGTGAAAGGGGTGTTTTTTTGGTTGAGCACGTTCTGTGCGTGACGCGTTAAGGGGTAAAAACGCTGATTTTCACGAAAAGGGGTAGTTTTAAAATTGTTTGTAACGCATTTAGGGTACCATTTTAATCCGCTTTTCAAATCTGCTGACACTCCGATTCCGGAAAGTTTATTCACTCGCCGGAATTCCCCGTTCATAGAAATGTTTACAGTATACTGATACTCCATGTTATGCAAATATTTCATGACGTGTTACATGTGAGTTAATCATGGCCTCGCCACGGTACTTCTATGTAAAATACCGTTTAGAATAAAAAACATGCATATTCATAAATTACGTCATATAAAATTTGATGGGTATATAGTTCAGTGGACAGACGAAAATATATCGTGTGTTGGCCTACTACCGACATCATCCTAAATTTCAAAAAGATTTTCAGGACTTTATAGATTCCTCATGCATAATTTATTACTACTGTAGTAGATTTGTGAGTTTTCTCCACTGAAAAATGTAAACCTTTTGGATTACTTAATGAAAATTTGCGGTAGAAAGCATGGAATGGGCACACGATACCGGGACACGATAATCAACTTTAGGTGCCGAATTCGGAATCAAATACAGCGTGAATACTGAGTATTTAAACGTTGCTTCTGTATAAATAACGCTGTAGGCCTATATTGATATTTTATATTCTCACGAAACTACTTTATACGAGAAGCCAGCAGATTCACGTAACAAGCTACGAATCTGAAGGCCTCATACACTCTGAATTCATTATTTAGGCCTATGTATTTTAAAAGTGGTATAGTATACCCACTGGGCTGGGGTCATATCTAAGAAGGGTAGACTTGTTCAATGACATGTTAGTCCAAAAATTGTTCTCAAGTTGTCAAAATCCATCAAAACTTGTAAAGTGCATGGGTCAAATTTATACACAAACTTGTCCAGGGGTCAAAATTAGACAAAAACTTGTTTCGGGGGTCAAAATTAGCTAAAAACTTGTTTAGGGGTCAAAATTAGACAAAAACTTGTTTAGGGGGTCAAATTTTTGGGAAAAGCGCGCTAAAAAACTTGCTTAGGGGGTCATTTTGCTCACAGAGAAAAACTTGTTTAGGGGGTGTTCAAAAAAAATTTGGTCACGCATGCGTACACTGTCATATTTGAGTGGCCCCCCCGGGGGCATGGGTTCCTATAAACATGGATGTATATTTAATGTTGTGGTTGACCCATATCATGAAAACATGCTACACATGGTTAGTCTAGTCAGTTATTCTAAGATGAGCATTTAAGTAACCAGGGTAACAGAAAAACACTGGTTTTTTTTCAGATTTTGATATTTTGCCAAATAGGGAGAAAAGTTTATTTAAAGAAAGTGTGTTTCAAGTTTATATTTAAACAAAGTGTGTTTCAAGTTTAATGTTTGGTGTAAGTGGCAGAAAAGAAAATCTTTATTTTGAACAGCATTTGATAAATCTGGAACTGGAACTGTTATCAATTAGTGGGTTTTTAGCGGGTTCGCCGTCTGACAAGTTTCAAACTGTCAAGCTTTCGTCAGGAGTAGCTCTGACTTCTTCAGGACAAAGAACCTACGAATGAGTGTAGGCCGCCCCTTGCCTACTCAGCCATTCACTGAAGACTGCCCCTTGTCAACAGCGAACAAGCAGATCTCGCCTATCTGCTTATTTTAAAGCTTTGGTGGCTCTGAAAAGAGCCATTCATTGAAGACTGCCCCTTGTCTAGAGAAAGCATCTGCTAAATTTAAAGGTTTGGTGGCTCTGAAAAGAGCCGTTCACTGAAGACTGCCCCTTGTCAACAGCAAACAAACATACCTCGCCTATCTGCTCAATGATAATAGGGCAAAACATAACATGAATGGCTGATCCCTTTAAAAATTCAAAACTATTATAAAGAGAAATTTAGCAAATGATCAAGCTACCATACCATACACTATGGTCATGGTCCTCAATGGCCTCATTCCAATTGCATAGTTCAATACCGTAACCTCAATTAAACAATCATAGTGCAAACTTTTACCTGAAGTTGCAGGGTATGAGTTTTTGTACCCAAATTTTCAGTTAATATCCAAATGTATCATAATAGTTGGGGTTTTAAAAAAATGTGCCCTGATAGATGAGCATGTTGTGGATCCTACTGATACTTATAGTACTCTGTATGATGGGAAGTCTCTCAGCTCAAATGCCTCAGAGGAGCAAAGACAGTAAATGTTGAATTTATAGAAAAACATGCCACATCATTTGCGGTCTTATTTGGAGGCTCCAGGAGAGGGCAAAAGGTCCTGTTTTGAGAGACTACTCAATTAGTCAATCAAACGTAAATTTTATCTGGCATTACTTTGTGCAATGAACGAGGGTGCCATAAAGTATTATCCCAACAGCAGAACAGAGCTACAGAGGGCTCACTCTTCATTTACAGATGAGGGCAGGGGGTGTGCGCCACAAATTTACTGAATTTTCCTTTGATGGCCATTAATCATGTTAATGGGATTATTTTGAAAATGAAATCGCTTACAATATCAAAAACCAAACAAGTATGTTAATAAATAATACGAATACAAGCTATCGGGGTTCAATAATGTATCCCACAAACTAATTAAATACAGTACAAATTTGATTATTACTGGGTGAGAGTCGCCGTAACAGATTTAAATTTGCCTTGGTTAGGCTCCGATCACTCAGTGAGCACATTGAACGGCATGTACCAGTGATGCGCGTCCCCAACCCCTCCCAAATTTTAATGCTTCTGCCGCCACTGCTTCATGGATGCTGCAAGTTTTTTATTCTGATACTTAAAGGGGCATTTCGTGTTCCACAGCCTCATCCCCCACTATTCTCAAAAAAAAGTTGAGATTTTTATATCACTGGAAACCTCTGGCTACATAATGTTTATGTACAAAAGATTTCTTGCAGATTAATTCGTTTAGCAAAGATATTGTGAAATTTGAATTTCGTTCTGGTGCACCAGAACGAAATTACAACGCATTGTCTATGGAGCAGTGTAATACACATAATCATGCATATCTCATGAACATAAAATCGGAATCAACTGAAATTTTGGGAATAGGTTTTTTTCAGAGATATCTAATGAAAAATGACATAAATAGAGGATGCTAGGATCACGAAATACTCCTTTAATTTCAATGCAAGTTCCAACAATACAACAATACAACAATATTATTTTTGACCCATTGTTCAGTACAGTTCAGTACAGGCCCATCGAAACCGCTTGGATATTTTTACCATGGTTTTTACTTTGAACAGTATGACCTTTTTTGGAGGTGGGGTGCAGCTAAAACCCATGCGCATACATGCCTTGTCTAGCTTGATTCCTCTAGTAATAATATGCAACCATGCGTATGACTCATAACATTGTGGATTATCTTTTATCTTATTAAAATAATGACGCTACAAACCTATCCCGGGTGCCACTTACATTACGTGATGGACACCATGCTCATGTATGGACTCTTGAAACGCACCCTAAACAAGTATTACTCAGCGCGTGCCAAATATACCCTAAACAAGTATTTTGCCATTTTTTTAACACTAAGAAAGTAAAAATTCATGTTCAGGTTCTTGTTTAATATTACCGTAGTAGTTTGATGTTTCTTAATATTTTACCCTACGATGTGTTCTGATAGAAACCAAACATAGCCTATTTCACTCTCTTTAATTTTGCCATTAAACTTTGGTACCCTAAGCAAGTATTTTGCTTGGAAAAGTATACCCTTTTTCCTGATTTTTTTCATTTTTGACACCCTAAACAGGTACAGCACTGTACTTGCCCAATGCTGAAAAACAACCCTTTTTACTTGTTTTTGTACACGAGCATGGTGTCCACCTTGAAATACAAGTGCCCCCCCCTCCCGGAAACTTATGCCACATTATGATGCGCTTGTGAAATTATTATTATTATTTTGGTACATACAATGACACTCAATAAAAGATCACATATGTCGATTTATTTTCCATTTTCCTTTTAGTATCTTTTATTTTTGCTTAACTGTTGATTTACATATAAAAAAATAACCCTTGGACTTGGTCAAAACATGCATTTGATAGTACACATGTATTTTAAGTCACAGTTAACCAGTATTTCAAAAAAGGGTGTAGCTTTGAATTGATGTGATGGGATTCATTTTTATTCAATATCTATGCTGACCGACAGATCATTATACGGTTTAACAATTTAAATCACTATCCAATAAAAATGTAGGCCTATTCAGAGAAGGCATTTAGACAAACAGCATGCATGTGAAGTATTCCAAAGGAAAAGCGATCAAACTGATTGAAGTGAATACAAGAGATTATCTTTATCGTGCTTGTCTTGCTATGTAAAGGTATGAATATATTTTCTTATGCTCTTGATCAGATATGAAGTAATAATATAATAGTTATATTAAATGAAATCATAGTACAAATAAATCATCTTCATTCAATCTTGTCCATACTTGAAAAGCAAGTAGAAATAGATTGTCAATTTTCAACATGGCACCATGTTATGAAGTATCTATGATTTATAAAACTGCATAGGTCTATGTCAGTGAAAAAAATAATTCAGAGTCCAAAAAAAAAAAATTTGTGTGTATAGTAGGCCCTTGCCCTACCATAAACAAGATTTTCTTTCTGAATAAGCCATATTTTTATGTGTAAGAAAATCGATTGTTCCTATTGGCCTCATTGGAACGTTCTAACGACCACCCGCGTCTGTCAAGATAAAATGAATTCGTTATACATGCTTATAGCCTAAAATGTAATAATTAGAATGTCTTTCTTAATATTATTATATAATAACATTTCATTCGATTTCAGTCACAGGTTTTCACATTTATTTATAATCATCATTTGTAATAAACATGGCAAGACACTACACTGCGCACAAAAAGTATCTGAACACATAAATCAAAAGGCATTCCTTTAAGATATTACAACTGAATTACAAAATAAAGTAGTTGATAGATGGAGAATTTTGTTCTGCATATTTTGATACCTCATTCGGTACGATACAACTTTATGGCAATTTGAATAAAAAAGAGCATTTTTTAAAAGTGACAAAAATTTGCATTGACTTTTCCCTCAAAGCATGCAACTATTGAACGCCGCGGAGTGAGCATTCAGCCCTCGAATTAAGGATCTGAAGGGGCACGGCAACTTTTTTAGGGCAAGTTGGAAATTGCCTTGGATTTTCACTGAAAAGGCAAGGCAGCACGGCAGTTTGTAATATTTCAAGAGGGCGTCATGTCAACTGTTGAAAATTTGAGAAGGGCACCAAGGCAATTTCTCAAAAGTGAAGAATACACACACAAACATAGATAGAAGAATTTATAAATGAAGGGGCAGGGCTGGGGCACCAACGGCAACTTCATTAGAGGGCACGGCAAGTGACTGCCTTGGGTAAAGGACATATTTTGAGGGCATTACGGCAGTGGGGATGGGCACCCACGGCAAAATGCCATGGGTGCCGTGGGTTAATTCGAGGGCTGTGAGCATTATCCGTCAGGCTTTATTGAACCTGTAACAAAAGGTAGCAGAAAATCGCCTGGAAATATCTAAAATTTGTCACTTTGAAACTCGACCATTTGTGACCCATCACATCGAAACAGACCACCTTGCGACAGAAATTAAAATGGAGATTTAAACACTAGGATAAACTGCTGCTCTTTAGCTTAAAAATGACACCTTACTTGTTGAAATCAGATACAGTAAAAATGTTTTATGAGGCAAAACAAGCTCAGAATTCTTTTTATTTTCTTTATATTTTTTCATCTTCTTTCATTGTTATCTGCCAATGAAGCTAGCCGCGAAGTGGTCTGTTTCGATGTAATGGGTCACATTTGTCATTCAAATGGGTATAGCTTAGTGGAATAAAATCACATTGTGCTGAGCAAGGTATTAAAGAACACAGAACAACATTGTCCATCTATCGACTACTTTATTTTGCAATCTAGTTTTAGTGTATTTAAGACATTGCGTTCAGATACTTTTTGTCCACAGTATGTATCGATGTTCAATGTATTGAAAGACAAACAAACAAACAAACAAAAACACTTTTCTCATGTAAACAAATTAGCAATAAACATATATACATAGTACTGATAATTTTGTTCATTTCACATAACGATGTATTGTCTATGTAAATATCTTTGTCATATGTGACCATCCACCACAAAATGGTAGTAAAGTCGGATCTGGATCATTTTCAGTTTATTGCAGATTTTGAATGAATGCACTTTCAGCTTTAAAATGACACCTCAACCAGCTTCATTGGACATCTGGAAGTGAAGTTATGGTTCATCAAAGGTCAAATTCCTAATATATTTTACATAGAAATCCATATACTGTTTTTGACTGTATCTCAAAATGGAAAATGCCGACTTTAAGACCAGTTTGTGGTGGATGGGCACATATATATATGTTATTATGTGAAATGGACAACAATTTATTTTTACTCCTCTTATAGGTTTTTTATTGGCACAAGTAAAAGTTCATTAAAATGTATGAAAGACGTTTTTGAACGTGATAGGCACTATTTGATTTCAGTTAAGGTAAGTATCTTTTCCACATTTACAGTTAATATAGCATACCAGTTTAATATCCATGAATGCAATAAAAATGTATAAATATCCCCGTATATAAAATACTTGAAAACTTGTAAAGAATATGTGCTTTAATGTTTCAAAAAAAAAAAAAATACTCATAAACAAAAATAAACTCTTATATGTAGCATTATTCATTATTAGCAACAGTAAAGAATTTGCACATGATTTCCTTGTGTCTATTATAATAGTACAACAGGGGGGCGTACCGCAAACATGGGTAGCTTTTTCGGCCTTTTGGTATTATCAATGACCCCTTTTTATAGGCCAATTATGATGTGTGGATGGGTCCTTTTTTTGAAATTTTCTTAATTTTTGTTCGGAAAATGGCCCAATTTTGCCTCAATTGAGCCAAAATGTTTAAAATTTCACTAACATTTGGGGAAAATTTGTATAAACTAAGACAATTTGGGTTAAATTCTGACTTTGGTATATCCAAATTTCTTGATAAATTGGTATATTGATGGGTCCACTTTCAAATTCTCATCCCCACACCCCTACCTGAAAACCGAATTTGAGAACTCCCCTCCCCCGGTGTCTATTATAATAGCACAGTTGGCATGCACCACCCAATAGTGTCAAATTCTTAAATATTCTGCATATGATTTCTGAATTATACACCTGTACAAAATGGGAAAATCCCAACAATTTGATGAGTTTATAATAGAGTCTATGTACTTTTTATGAATAACTGTATGTTGCTAAAGATTTTAGTTCTAAGAAAAAAAAATCCAGTATTATATTCCAAGAAATGATGGAAGATATTTTATCAAATGAATGCTTCCTGTGAATCACACTATAAACAAAGCATGGTTCCAACTCGAAGTCCCAACATCAAAATATAGATTCAGGGCTGACAAAAAATGAATACAACACACACCCTCAGGGTTGACATTCTAAAATGAATAAAACTCCAGGGCTGACATACTATTAGTGAATACAACAGACCTTTAGGGTTGACATCCTGAAACTAATCAACTCCAGGGCTGACATAGTATGGATGAATTATACAACACAGGCTTTTTATAGGAGTGAACATCCGGAAATCATGTTGCCTCAGGATCACATGCCAATGATGAATACAACAAACCCATAACATCCTGATAGTTTCTTGTTTCTCTTTCAAACTGGTAAAAGTACTTTAGCACCGAATGTATATACATCTGACTGAATCACCAATTCAAACTGAATAAACTTCAGAGCTGACTCACTATCCACCAATGCAAGAAAACAAGGAATTATTTAGGGATAACATGATTGTTATAGTGAAGCTTTGAGAGCCATTGGTTTAGTATGGAAAATGGGATACTATTATTATTAGTCCTGGCCTAAAAAATGGTATTATCCCAGAGGTTATGATATTTGTTCTACTTCCATCTCATTTTCCCCCGAGTTGCCACTTTTCTTTTGATCTTAGAACATCAAAATGTCATTTAACTATAACTATTCCTCATAAAGATCTTCCTCATTGTCTTTGTTCGTTTTTTTCTAATGTAGTAAATTTGTTTTGCTTTATTTAGTATTGTATAATTGAAACATCATGTGTAGGGTGCCACAACATCACGCTGTGCGTTTAGTGGCATCCTCATCTACTGCTTCTCATACTTTTGTCATATAATTTAATTCATTCCGCACTACTCTGTCAAAAGTAATTATCATTCTGTATTATGTTTACATGTATAATTGAATGGATGAAATAAAACTGAAACTGAAAGATCTACTCTGTAAAAACGATGGCACAGATTGCCCAAAGTGATGACTCTATTAAATAGAGTGCAATGGCAAGAGTAAAAATTGAGTAAATCCTACTCTGGAAAGAGTGTAATTCACTATGGAAAGAGTAATTCACTCTCTAAAGAGTGAATTTCACTCCAATGTAGTGATCACTGTAAGCCATCCATAAAAAAATATGTCTTACATTTAGAGAGTAAGTTGAATGAAAGTGATAAACACCTATCCAAAGTCTGATTCTTTGAATAAGTTCATCAGGACTGATATAATTAAATTAAATATCAGATTATGTTGTTCAAGTCCAAAGATTTACTCACGTTTTAGACGTTTCATCTTCCGTGCGGAAGATTTCATCAATAATCTTGCCGATACAGCCGCTGCACCACCTCTGGTCCTCCTACTCTCATCCACAGAGAAAGCAAGTTGGAAATTAACATCAGGAGAAGCGCAAAACCTCAGAGCGGAAGTAAGCGGGAGTGTTAAAGTCCATGAAAATTCCAAAATCGAACATAAGCAAAGATGAAAGACAAGCTTTAAAACAACTGAAAAAGGACAAGTCAATCCTAATTATGGGAGCAGATAAGGGTAGGAGCACGGTTATTACAGCTACCGACAAGTATGAGGAGAAGGTAAATACCTTGTTGAGCGATAAAAAGACTTATGGAAAGTTGAAAGGAGATCCCACAGGTAGTTACAAGCGAAAATTGGTGGGTATCTTACAAAGACTGAAAAAGGAGGAAAAGATAGATGATGGACAGTACAAATTGCTCTACCCAACCGCTGAAAACAAACCGCTTATTTACTGCACCACAAAGATCCACAAAGAAGGATACCCGGTCAGACCCATTGTAGATTACATGGGTTCCATCGCATACCAGACATCAAAAGCGTTGGCTGAGATTTTGTCACCCATGGTAGGTAAGACTGTACACCACGTCACCAACTCAAAAGAACTAGCAGAAGAACTCGCTACGGTTAAGATAGAGCGATGAGGACATTTTCAATTCAGCACGACGTAGTATCACTCTTCACAAATACTCCTATAAATAAGACTTTGGAGATTGTTACAGAGTATTTGGACAGGGACACTGCGCCGAAGAAAAGGGACATATAGAACACCAAGGACATAATTGAACTTCTCGAGTTTGTTCTTACAACAACGTACTTTTCATTCAGAGGTGAAATATATAAACAGAACTTGAACAGCGATTGGAAGTCCCTGCAGTGCCATTATTGCAAATATTTTCATGGAATGGCTGGAACAAAGAGCGATTGCGAACGCACCTGTTGCTTGTCAACCGAAGTTATGGAAAAGATCGTTGGCGACATCTTAGAGATAATACCCGGGTACCACTCAGGAATTGACAGATCACCTTAATAGCGCAGACCCGACAAATAACATCAAATTTACCTACGAAGAAGAAGCGGAGGGGAAATTGCCATTTCTCGACACGCTGATAAACAGGAAAGAGGATGGATCGGTCAAATTGACAGTTTACAGAAAAAAGACACACACCGACCAGTACTTAAACTTTGCATCGCAACACCCCTACACCAAAAGCTAGGGGTAGTCAGAACACTTTTAGATAGAAAGGACTCAATTGTTACAGAAGAAGAAGACAAACAACAGGAGGAAGCAAGAGTAAAACAAGCATTGAATCGCTGTGGATACCCCAATTGGGCCATCGAAAAAGTCAAACAACAGATGACAGATAAGAGCAAAGCGAAAAAGAAACAAAAGGACAAGACCGCAGAAAAGAGCAATGGAATGGTAGTGATTCCATATGTACAGGGTGTATCGGAAAGGTTGCAGCGAGTTTTTCAAAAGCACAACATCCAAACCGCGATGAAGCCGCATAACACTCTGAAAAACAACCTTGTGCACCCGAAGGACAAAAGAGAAGACGCGAAAACTTGTGACTGTGTTTACGAGATTCCATGTCAAAATTGTAACAAATCGTACATTGGGGAAACCGGCAGGCAGTTTAGCGTAAGAATGAAAGAGCACCAAAAGGAATCGGATAAGTTAGCGACAAGAAAATTTACCCGAAGCGGTAAGGAAGGACTCAGTGGAGGAAATAAACAAATCAGCAATTACAGACCATGTTTCACAGCAAAACCATGTGATTAATTGGGAAGGGGCCAAAGTCGTCGATAAAGACTCATGTAAACAAACACGGTGGATCAGAGAGGCCATGTGGATCAGAAAGCGGGGGGACAACGTCATCAATCGCGATGAAGGAACTTATTCTTTGAGTCATGTATACGATCAGCTACTGCAAACAACTACACACCCTGGGGATGAGAGTAGGAGGACCAGAGGTGGTGCAGCGGCTGGATCGGCGCATTACTGATGAAGTCTTCCGGACGGAAGATGAAACGTCTAAAACGTGAGTAAATCTTTGGACTTGAACAACATAATCTGATATTTAATCCAAAGTCTGATGTATGTACTCCAAAATCGCTTTGCCCTATAGTTTGATCAGCTCGTAATCGGCGGGCCTTAAAACATCGCGGATTAATATCAATATATTTTATTTGAAGAATTGTCTTGTGACATCTTGCCAGAAGTATTACAAATTGTTATTTGAAGTCCTATACTTTGTCTAATTCCTTTAACACGCAAAATACCGACCAGGCAGATAAATTATATCCTTCTTAACGTGGGTCTACTTTTCGGCGTAGTGGTAAAAGCCTAATAATTCCCGCCGATTACGAGCTGATCAAAGTATAGAATGATGCAATGCGGTAAATGGCTATCACAAGGTATACTTCATTCCACGTTGAGGTTTTCCACATCAGCGGTTTTCCACGTTTGTGTCGCAAGTGTACCGAAAAAGAAAACAAATCCTGTTACGTGTGTGTATACATTCGGAGTGATAATGTTAGCGTGTGCAATTCGATACTGCGACCAGTTAAACACAGACCTATACGTATAGGCACTGAGGTAATGTTGCATTCTAATTGTCATCAATAATCATAATAATGTCATAATATTGTTTTCCTTGTTTGATGTAGTCGTTGAGAAACACCAGATGATATGAATTACACAAATCACAAAATTCATTGATATATACCTTGTATTATAAACAAATTGCACACTATACCAATTTTACACACTCATGAAAGTTTCAGTGCAAAGTAAGCAGACAAAAATGTTTGTACACAGGACGGTTTGTATACTCCAATATTCAAAACAAAGCTGCCAGATGACAGTATGCACCCTTGTGCACTGTAAGGTTATGCTCCAAAATTGCATTTGACAAAAGGCAGCAACCAATAGCTGAATTATTTTCCTCGAGGGAACAGTCAACTCCAAAATATGGTAAAACCGCTGGCTTTGTCATCATTTATCCAACCATATATATTGTTCCAACATCTCGCCTGATTGAATTGACTTTTTCGGTAAATCCCACGAGCCTTGGCGAATAGACCTGAGATGTTGTCATTTGACGTCATATCGCGCCGATGCACACATCATTTTGTGAACATCGCTTCTGCGCATTTTAAAGCCGTGAAGTGCGCAGCAACAGTGTGCGCATCGGCGTGACGTCAAATGATGACATCTCAGCTCTACTCGCAAAGGATTATGGGATTTACTGAAAAGGTCAATTGACCTACCTTCAGGACTGATTTACTAGTGATGAACACAACTGTCCTCAGAGCTGACATGCTGACAGTTCAGTGGTTGAAACTCTTCTTTACAATACCTAGTAGCATCTTTAGAGCTTTGACGGCATACATACGGCTCCCTGGCTTGGATTCGAACACACACTCATACAAGAGTTCTGACAATTTGGGTTCTAACTCATCCGGAATATCGTGTAATAAGCCAACTGAAAAAGAGGGTCATAAAATAAGTTTACATCATGGTGAATATGTAAAACAAAATTCTAATTATACAACTAAGTACGAGCCTCAGTGCTGGTGATCTTTTCTTGGTTTGGATGGAGAAGAAATGGGGAAATTGGGCAACTATTTTTCCCAAGGGGCTGGCTACAATCTTATTACCCTGAAGCCAGACCTATCCCCCCATAGAACCATAATGTATTATTTGTATATTCTTTTGATATATTGTTACTATAGATAACTTAAAACCTACCTAAATGGTTCTCTTGATCCCTGTCAGGATTTTTATCCAACATCCTGATCCTGTTGTTTCCAACCTGAACAATCTATACCAAGCTATATATAGCGCTTAACCCCCTGGACACTACTGGTCATCCAACAGCATTTCTGATTGGTTGATAACTTGAAATGCTCATTTCAAATGCTCATTTCAATTGCCAATTATGACTAAGCTATGCACTGTTTATGGTCAAACTTGCATTTACAGATGATCTTATTAAGGTGGCTGTGTACTCTCAGACATGCATGTAGTAAAAGTGCAATAACTTTGTAATTATTCGCATAAGACATATAAAAGTATACATTTTATAAAGGCAAGACATCAATAAATCTTAATATAAATACAGATTTGGGGTAAAAACAACAATTATGAAGAAAATCACAAAAAAGTGAGTTTTTGGCAATATTTGTTAGGTACATCATAACAAAAAAACACTCTTTCCAAAATATTTTTATTTTGTTTTTAGCTCAATCTTGAGGCTCCATTCCAAAACGGTTTTTTTATTTTTTTGATATTGGCCTTAGTTTTTGAGATATTGACCATATAAGGCATCAAATTGAACTTTTAAAATTCACAAGCGCCTATTTGCACAAAATGATGCCTAAAATCGGAAATAGACCAAAATATAAAAAATGAGAAAACCGTTTCTTGAGTCGATCATGCTTTTTACGATGATCATATTTGCTTACCTATAGATGCTGTATTTATTGAGTTATCGTAGTACCTAAATCGTCATTTTACCGAGAAAATGAACATTGAAATAATGGCCGTTAAAGTTGAAAGTGGTCACATTTTGCCCTTTCATCGAATCTCACAGGAGAATGTGGCAGTTTTCGTTTTTCTACCTTATATTATGTGAACATCGGGTAAATCCACAGCCCGTTGAGAAGTTTGAGCGAAATCCATTCATACCTTGATATTCAAATCGAGGAAAAGAACTTGAAAAAACCCACATTTTATCAGCTAAAACGGAGCCATTTGACCACTTGAAATTAGTGTTTCCAAAGGATGCGCCACGCATGCAGATAAGCGTCGGCGTATGCGTAAGCGTATCTGTGCGTTAACAAATTGCTTGCGATACGCAGGCGCGATGCGTTGTTATGCGCGTGTCACCCGCTGATACAACAAAGGTTTTCTCTCTTTTAAAATTGCAAACACGAATGAAATAGTGAAATAAAATCCATAAAATAGCGCAGTTGGAGTTTATAAATCCGGATTTTCTTTCCTTGTATTTATAAAAAACATAACAAAGTAACAAATATCAAAAAAGCTCAATTTTGCGAAAGAAACAACGTCTTGAGTACACAGCCGCGTTAATACCCTCCTTGATTGGTTCAAAATTGAACACAATATACATTTTGGCCAAATCAGCACATAGTTCTCATGGGGGTTAAAACCTACCTAAATGGTCCTCTTTGCTCCTGTTAGGATTTTTGTCAAACATTCTGATGTATTTGGTGGTTTCCAAGTCTGATAACAGTCTCTGACACACCAACATATGCATCACTGGTGAAGCAAAACTTGTCATTCTACCACACTGATGTATGGGATCCTCATAGATGCTTCTGCCCTTGCTGAAGAGACATTCTTCGTTGCATGAGATGTTGACTACAGGGGTGGGGTGGCGCTTCTCCACTGAAACACAAAAGAAAAGACCAGAAAATCATGAAGAGATTTCCCTCCAACCACAGCCTGGTCCAAAACCCCAGGAACTTCAAGTAGACTAGCTGACCAAGCACAATAGTATTGGCATCCCTGCTCCAAACTTTTTTTTTGGCTGCTGCCAGGATTTTTGTGTTAATGCTTTTTTGATGTTGACATGTTTAACAAATAATCAAGAAACGTTCACAAACTACAAATGTAGTATCTTTTGTAAATGAACCTCTGGCCGTGCTACTCCCGACCAAGTTACGTCATTGTATCTCATACGGATCTCCAGATAATCTGTTCACAAGGTATTTTGCTTGATACGCATAAATTATGCAAAGTAGGTATTCAATTGCCATATTTTGCACTGAAAATCTAATCAGGTCGAGACCCTCTGGTCATACTACCCTCTACCAAGTTTCGTCTTTCGTCATCATAGCACTTACGGTTCTCAAGATAACATGTTCACAAGCTTTACCGAACATACACACACAGGCACCCCCACACACCCCCACCATAGTGATCATTAAGTCTCTACATATAGTTCAGGCGAGACAACATCTACTGAAACTAACTTGCTTTGATCTCCTCCTTATCAATAATCACCACATCTTCCATGTCAATCAGTTGAATCTTGCCATCCTCGGACACACACAGATTATCAAAGCGGTAATCTACAAAGAATAGCATCCACGATGGACTCGCTGTCAAGAAGTCTTCCACCATCTGGAGTATCTGCAACGCTAGGTCTACTCGAACCTGTGGACGATTGAACAAAACAAAAGAAACACATTTGGAAGTTTTGTGTTCATAAAAACAATGTTGCAAAAAATGTTTGAAGTTTGAAAAACAATGTTGCAGTTAAGATACAAAAAAAAAAAAAAAAAAGAATGGTAAAACATAGGTCAAAGCCATTGCATGGCTTTGGCAATATTCCAGGGATATAACAACTTCATTTTTACAGCACTAATTTTGTAGGATTAAAAAAATTATCAAGTTCTGCCAAATGAAATATAGCTCAATCCTAATCATTCATTTAGCATTAACTGGAGATAAAAGAAAATTTTCAACATTTTACTAATTTCTTGAAAAAAGAGGCAAAAACATGCATTTTCGGCATGTTTTTGACAATCAATTCACAGAAATCAGAGACTTGGAACAAGTCTAAACATTCAAAATCTTGATTATATGCCAGAATTAAATTAAATTAAATTATTGGTTATAAGAATGAAACATGTCTTTTCCAATAATTAGAATGCATAAATTGAAATTAGTCTTTGTAGAAGTCTTTGCATGTGAAAAACACTCTACAAATGCAGATTTTTGGCCAAATAAATTTCATAAATCTGGCTAAATAGTGAAATTTAACATTTATTGCCAGTTAGTACTAAATTGAATAATTAGGATTAAACTGTGTTTCATTTGGCAGAAGTTGACAATATTTTTTTCAACCTAAAAAAAATTGTGCTGTATTATTCTGGAATGGTGGAGTAGTTCACCAGAATTTACACAGGTTGAAGTTAAAAAGTGTAAAATGTGGCACTAATTATAGGTGTGCTAATTACGTCAAATAGGTAATCCAAATTTAACACCATCTTTGATGCATCAAGAGATACCTGCTGAAAGACGTAAAACATGTTAATCCGTTGCCTACACTCACGTCATTGGCATGGCAACCAGTGGAAATCCTTTGTAAGTAGACCCTTCACTATGAATCACAATGGCCTCATCCCAATGGCATAGTTCAATAACCTCAATTAAACACTCATAGTGCAAAATTTGACCTCAAGTTGCAGAGTATGAGTTTTTGTACCCAAATTGTCAAAGGTCATCCAATGAATGTGCAAATGTATTGGTGGTAAAGAACTGTGCCCTGATAGATGAGCATGTTGTGGATCCCAGTGCTTGCTAGGTGTTCGCACTCATGCTGGACTCACTATCAGCTACAATGATATCACCTCTGATGGAAAAGTTCAATAAGCTACATTCAACAACCATAGCTCACAATTTGGCCTCAAGTTGTGGAGTATGAGTGTTTGTACCCAACACACTCAGAGGTTATTCTATGCATGTAGAAGCCTATTGGGGTTAAAGAACTGCATACTGACAGATGAGCATGTTTCAGATCCTAGTTAACAACATGGCAGAAAAGATTCTCCAGACTCTTCTGAACATTTTGATATATGATTTGTCCATTTGACACATCTAGCTACGAAACTGTTAAATAGAGCCCTTTCGGCTGCATGGCCCCTATACTATATTTTTTTTTGTTAAACACAGTGATACAAAAACATCAATAAAATATACCAAGGGTTCAGTCTTCACTGACAATGTGTACGCATGATGGTTCCAATTAGGGGTACTTTTCAAGAAATGTATTTGGAATTTTCGAGGACAAAATTGTTCGCGATTGTCCAAATTAGGGGTGTTTTGGAGCAAAATTGTCCTTGAAATGAAAAATAGGGTGTACTTCTAGGACTTTCGTCCATGTTTTATCTCTACTGTTTTCGTTATTGTCCTCATTTCCCCGTGAAATAGGGGGAAAATCAAAAGCGTCCTTGAAATGGTAAAAATAGGGGTATTTATTTCGGAAAAATGTCCTTGATTCCTCGTGATAAGGGGGTGAAATGAAAATGCGTCCTCAAAATGATAAAAATAGGGGAGGTATTTGGGGGCAAATTTTCCTTGATTTCGCGCAAAATAGGGGGTAAAATTGCTGTAAATGTCCTCGATTCCCCGTGAAATAGGGGTCATTTTCAAATCCTGGAACGGTCATATGTCCTACCTTTAAATACAAACTGAACCCACCGGGATACCAAGGGTTTAAAGCAAGAAGGCCATATCTGCAATAGCTGCCATTAGTCATTAGACAATTTCTATATTTCACAGATATGACACCAGACAGCTATTACAGATCGGCCCCTCTTAAAAAAGCGCTTAGACCCTCAAAATAAATACCAACCTGCCACGATTCCTTGAGATAGTGTTCAAGTGACGTTCCTCCAGGCTCCACCACCACCATACGGCCACACTCTCCATAGTAAATGGGCATGTATTTCGCTACTTCTGGAATGTATCGTCTGCAAAACTGTATGTATGAAAAAAATAAAATTTGTATTGTCTCTACTGTTGTCTATATTGTATGTATGTGATATGGGTCAGTGGCCTTAAAGGAGTATTTTGTGAAGCTAGCATCCTCTTCTTGTGACACTTTTCAGTAGATATCAACAAAAAAAGCTGATTCCCAGAATTGCAGTCAATTCCGATTTTGTGTCTGCAAGTTTTGCATGGTTATGTGTATTACCAGTGCTCCATAGGCAACTGTGTTGAATTACATTCTGGTATACATTTTTGTACCAGAATGTAATTCAAATGACAATATCTTTGCTAAGCAAATTAATCTGCAAGAATTTTTTTGTACAAAAACATTATGCAGCCAGAGGTTTTCAACTTCTCAACTTTTTCTGAGAAAAGTGGGGGATGAGGCTGTGGATCATGAAATGCCCTTTAAATTACTATAAATAAAACTCTCCAATGGTATTTGGAGAGACTGAACAGTAAAAAAAAATAAGAAACAAAGTGAATTTACAAAACTTTACAACCACGCTCTCCATATTACTTTCGCTACAAATGGAATGTACTGTCTGCAAAACTGTATGAAAATCAGTTAAAATCATAAACAAAGTGCACATTTACCAAACTTAAGACCACATTCTACATAATACTTGGGCATGTACCTTACTACTTCTGGAATGTATTGTCCTCAAAACTATTCAAGAATCGGGAATAAATCGGGATCAAAGTGAATTTACAAAACTTTAACTCTCGGGTGTCGACTGCAGGCGACATGTTTCAATTTTTTTAATTCAAAAATTTCAGAAATGTAAATTTTCATGACCATATTTGGAATCAGCATGAAAAATGCATTAAAATGAGTACAAACAAGCCTAGTATTGGTTCAGTAGTTCTTAAGATAGCTCTTGATATTTTGACAAAAAATCTCAAAACTTGGGGACTTTTTATGTTGAGGCCTATGGCTAGCACGCAGAGCATTAAGCTTACTCATGAATAGGTTGGAAAGTGTGTCCCTAAGTATTAAGGATATAGTACTGGGAGCCTTAGGAGATGTGCTGATTTGATTTGATTTATTCGGGTTTTGACAACCTGTCTATGAGAGATCCCTAGAAACAATGCATTACAAACATGGAAATTTAGAATATCAAAATTGTTATAATGTGGAAGTGTGCTTAGTGCATTACATTATTTTGTGAAAGCTAGAAGTAAATTGTCCATAGCCCTCATGTATTTTGAGTCATGGTTTGCACTCATGTTTGGTAAAACAATTGCTGAATATATACATTTTCACTGCCAGGTTTGGTCTTTTGTTGTGTCTTACTAGTGGCATAGCCATGACTTTTTCAGAGGGAGGGGTGGGGGTGGGGGTGGGGGGGTGGGGGGCAAGGCATATTTCCAGAGGGGCAAACTTTGACAAACATGGTCAAAAATGGACTAAAAATTACAAAAAAGGCCTCACACGGGGGAGGGGAAAGACTCACAGATGGGGCCGCTCCCCCTGGCTACACCACTTCCTTACGATTCTTGATTTGAAGGTTAAAGTAAAAGAAGGTTAAAGTAAGTGAAGGAATCTAATCAATTTATATGATTTAACTATTTGAATCAAAATAGTTGAATTACCCCCTACTCCCCCCCCCCCAAAAAAAAAAAAAAAAAAAGAAAGAAGCACTTGGAATTTACAGCATCAAACCTTTTACTATCAATATAAACTTCTCTATAAGAACCACAAGAATATGACTCATCTAGTTTACTAAATACTTAAACAAAACAAAAACAAAGTATTTAATTCTTCCGTACTTTTACAGGTTAAATAATTATTCCAAATATAAAAAAAATAATTTATTAGCCAGAAAAAGGGGAGGATGCATAAATCAATCAATTCTTGGTAAAAATTTCCCTGAAAGGCTGAAAGGAGCACATCTGATAAAGTGCCAGACTTTGTTACGGGTCAGAAAGTTGAGATCTACAATGACGCATTGTTGCTTCCTGCTACTGCTAGTGGAGCATGATGCTGTAATGCAAATTTAATGTTTATGTGGGTCATGTTCTACATACATGTTTGTATTAACAAGACTTTAAAATATCATACTGTTGGAAGAAAACTGAGCAGGACAAAATGAAAGAAGAAGAATAAAAAAACAGCCTTTCATTGAGTGAAAACACAGCTTATTTTGCTCTGAGCTTGATATCTTGTTTGCTACTGAGTTCATTTTGAACTTGCTACTAGTTTTTACTTAAATTTTTTCTTAGTTATAATGTAGCATGTAGTTTTTGCTATCGAACTTGACCTACTTCTGTGCCTACATTTGTTATCTAATTCCTTGGGGAGGGCTGGCATTTTCTTCGGAAGGGGGAGTCCAAAATTTACAAAAAGTCGGCGCCAATAAAATTGCGAACCCCCCTATTTTGGCAACAAATTTTTTTGACCCTCCCCCACCACTTCCGATACACCTTACCCCCTAATCCGTGGTCATCTTGTGACTCCTACATTTTGGTCATCAAAACTTTTATGACCCCCCCCACCCCATTCCCCTTGTCATTATTTGGTTAAGGGTTTGTCTGTCTAGTACTTAATGATTTTCATCACTTGTTCAGTGTACTATTCCCATTTTTGTAGGTTACCCCTTTCACAGAGGGAGTATGTTTTTCAAATGGAATTTCCTAGGATTACTTACTTTAAAACCTATACTCCCCTGTATATAGCTTTTCCTATATCTTCCACTGTGACAACTGGAGTATTAAAATAGAAGTAACCCAATTGTATATTTTATTTGAAACCCATACTCCCTCTGTGGAAAACTTTAGCTAAATCTTCCACAGGGGGGATGTGCGCTTCAACTGGAATAGCCGATTTGAACTCACCTTGATGACTAGTGCTTCGGGATTGAGCACAAAGGCCGTTGCTAACATGGCCACATCGGGAGATTGATCCACTGTGTCTTGATTAGTAGAGATGTCATACATCTTGGTCAGGTTGTCAAGGAGACGCTGACTGGCACACATCGCAAGTCTGGAAAGAAAAAACAAGCTAGAAATTATATAATATTGGATGGGTTTGATTGTGATACGAGAATATACCACATAATACCGACTGAGCCGATCGGTGAGTTCAGTATTTTCATTATGGGATTTACCAAAAAGGCCACCAATCTGGCCTTTTGGGGACTGATATATAATATAACATCAAATGATCCATGTTAGATTTTACTCAAAATTGGCATCCATGCATACATACATAAATATATTTATGAAGTGCCTTTAAAATGTATGCAGAATTAAAAGATTTGTAGGTATTAAACAATGTCACATCATGGCTTATGCCAACTTATTCTTCTCAAAAAACACTATGACATAATCCGATTCCAAAAGAATTTCATGGCATAAGTCATATGGCATAAGCCATGATGGCAAATTGCAATCCTTTAAAATATTAATAACATACCCCACTGATGTCACATGGTTATGAGCAAATTTGTAGAATTCAGCCCGTACATATTTCATCTGAAAAACAGAATTACTCGCTAGTTTGGTGTGCATAATCTTTTTTTCCAACATCGCAACCGATAGTCTTTTCATTACTATCAGAATTAGTTTTATTGCATAGAAAGTCTTCAAATGCAAGCAGCTCTCCATCGTTGATGAGTTTTTTACCACAACAGGTAACGGCAGCTCATCAAAGTTACCACGGAAACCTTCCCAGTACCCAAAGTAGACATGTTTAGTTTTGGCCAAACCTTCCGTTTCCGTGTCCAGTTTGATGTGACCGGCATAAAACTGGTCGCAGATGGACGTCCCGTAGCAAGCTGGACAGGTGTCCTCCTCTAAGAACACAGGTGGCACCTCATGGTATCTATGGCTAGGAATGTTGCTAGGGTCGGCGGCCATGTTGTTTCCGAGTGGCATTTGAATTTGCAGTCCATCTACCTTATTGTTATTGGCAAGAAAAACATTTGCGATATGATTTCTTGGTTTCATTTCGTCGATTCTTTCATGGTCAGTCCTTGTATATTCCTGTTTTCCGGGTAAACTATCGCCATCATTCAGAGCGTTCTGAAATGCGTTGCGATCATGTCCATTTATCGCGTTCCTCAGCGTCGGTAATGCAAAATTGATGTGGTCCTTTCCACTCTTCTCCAAATCCTGCGCAAGTAGAATTAAAAGAAAATAAATTTTTAGCTTCAGAAACAGGCATGAGAATGATTATCCATGAAAAAACCTGAAGTGTTTGAAAAAACCTTAAAAAGTGTGTGAAATTGGGTATAAGGCCAAAAACGGGCTGAAATTAAAAGAAAGTGCGAAAATTTGGACAAACCTGAATTCAGGTTTAAACCTGATATTTCTCATGCCTGCATAAGGTTAATTTAGGGGTTCATTTATTACCGAATCAAATATATTTTAGTGCTTGTTTATGCCCGAGATGAAACTGACAATCAATAAATGGTCTCAACCGAGTTTTAAAGTTGGAGGGAAAAATGGTTCTAAAAAGATCCCAAATAGTCATGATACCACATATCTATTTTACTTCAACTTCAAACAATTTGAAAAGAACACACACATATTATCTTTTGCAAAATTCCTTCGTATTGGCCGACCGATCACGTAAAATCACGACTGCGTCACATGATGCTACGCTGTACACACGATTGATCGGCGAATGAGGTGCTGATGTGATGATGACGTGTTTCAACTAACCAAAAATCCCAAAACATTAGTGCTATATTTATCTGGAATGGGGAGAAGGATTTGGGTTAGGGCTCATATTGAAATACCCTACCACGTTTTCACACAGAAAGAAGGCAGCATTCCCCTCGCTAAGCGCACGCCTCAGGAAAGCTCGGTCATAAAACGGATGGATTATATGCATCAGTGATACACCCTGCCTTTTGAAGTGGTCCATGACGAATGGGAAGATTTACTCCGCCCACTACAAACATAACGGTTGGACTATAATAAAAGTTTATCAAAGACAGGCAATTTTATTGATTGTTGAACTAATTGAACTAATCGGCTCATCGCACAACCCAGGAAAGCGCGCTCCTAATTTAAGTGGGTAATTGCAGTGTTATAATCACACAGGATTTTAACAAAAAAAAGGCTAGCACAGGAAAGCTGCAGGATGGCACACACCTTCCTGTGTAAGGGAATTTCAATATGAGCCCTTAAACACTTACCTTCAGTCCATATCCCGATATTTGTATCACAATGATGACCACGCTCAGAAATCCAAAGCAAGCCAGAAGCTTTCTTGGGTAGCAGATCACCCGTACCTTCATGGTGACCCGATCGGGATGGTAACAACAGTCAAACTTCAGGACATTAATCAGTCTTGTCACTTGAAAACTTTTTATGGTTACAAAAACTGAAGCAAATGCTCCCTCAGGCGTTATCCGTTTTCCAAGTAATCATCCAAGTAATCATCCCGGTAATCATCTTTGTGACCTGAGATAATATTTTCCTGTAGATAAAGAAAAAAGTAAATATATGAATCAGAATTTTAAGATTTGGTCAATATTTTGTTATGAATTAAGATTCAGGTATCAGCAATATTCTGTAATATCTTCTGCTCAGTGCCAAAAGTGGGTAAGTGCAATAGCTGCCATGTGTAGATGGAGGGAGGAAAGTGTAGATGACTATAGACGAATCCAACGAGCCAAGTCATGGTCAGGATTTGGTTGGCCATATTTGGGTACCCGCATGCACCAAACAGGTGTTGTGAGTGCCCAATTGGGTGGATTAAACCCGCTTAAAATTCAATGTTAGATTCTTTTGTGTTGTAAACTGTCATCATTCTTTTGTCTACGTGTAACACAGGTGATAGAATGCAGTTTAAAATACCCTTCAAGGCCGCATCATTTCACATTTTAGGTGAGATAGCTGGGTCCCCAGTCGCGGCTGTGGCTGCCATTGAGGAGTAGGAATGTGTGAAATTGGATTCATCTATATACTGTGTGTAAATTGCCAAAATGTCTCAGGATATATCGACTGCTCAGTGCCAGAAGTGGGTAAGTGCAATAGCTGCCCTGAGAACATTATGGCACTTTACACACAGTATATATACTCATCTACACATGGCAGCTATCGCACTTACCTACTTCTTGCACTGAGCAGTCGATATATCCGGAGACACAACAACTCACTCCAATGGTGGGCAACTTTACATTGTCATTCAACCATTTTCATGATGATTCTACAAAAAAAATGTAGAAATTTCAGAATGATGTACGGTAAAATACGATCGTCATAGACGACCGTCATTTTATGCAATATTTAAGTTTCCTTAAGGTCATACGATCCATCACTTATCAGTAAATCATGTATATGTTCACCTTCCATACATCAACAAGTTGTATCTCGTAAGTGTAAAAGTGCAGCCAAAGTTGACAGTCACCTTTCAGCATTAATTGGTCATCACAGCTCTAGCAGCTTCTATTTTTCCTGACTCTAAATGACCTGTCCTGTATGGGCGTTCATTCACTCAATAAACTGACCTTAAGGAAGCTTAAATATTGCATAAAATGACGGTCGTCTATCAACATAATGCTAAACTGCTTGTCATAAAACTGCTCCAACCCACAGTGCAGCCACAGATTATAGAAGGAAGTCTTGTGGAATTCAAATTCTAGTGCACCCAGCAGACACTTTAAAACTTACTCACCCCCACCCCAACCTCTAGGCAGTTAATTCCCTCTATTCAGGATGCTGTCAAATTACAAGCATGACGCCCAAATCCCTGCAATGGACCATTTTATAATGTAACAGATTGCACTTATCCAGTGCTAAGGAACTTTAACCCCATGGGCACTAGTCTACTGCCTTTCTCTTTATACAAAGCCCCTGATTGGTTGATCACATGATATAATCATCTGAGAACCAATCAAAATAGAGCTTTTAGATCTTTTTGCTAAATTCTTACTCAGTAGCAGCACCATGAGGGGAATTTACCATTCCCACTTTTTGGCTTTCCTCCCTCCTAATTCTTCCTGCCCCACACCCCCAAGAGCATACACTCCCACACCAGGGTCTCAGATTCGACGAGAATCACTGAATCGATTCTCGTAATGATTCTCGTAACATTTGTTGCGAGAATCAATTTCTTTCATTGAATCATACAGTAAGTGAAGCGACTCGGATGGTTTTTGATTCTCGCAAACTGGCACGAAATCTAGGCCCTGCACACTCTTTTGCCTGTCATGTGCCTCCAGATAAAATCCTGGTGCCACCACTGTTCTTTACCATATCTCTGATTGGCTCAATACATGATATACAAGTAGCCTTCTTTGTAATCTATCAAAATAGTTATAGGCTGCCAAATTACCATCAATATTAGAAGAATTACGGGCCCTGGAAGAAACCTGCCTCCAGTCCAAAATCAGAACCACAAAGGGGTAAATTATAAAAGAAAATATCCAAAATATGTCTCACCTTGTGAAACTAATTTAAACGAATCTTGATACAAAACAAAAACACTACTTTCTTCAACATGTTTAAGGAAAGTATACGTGTTTCACAAAATATACCACTTATATCTTCTGAATTGAATAGTAGTATAGCTATATATGGTCATGTTGAACACTTAATTTGATTCCGTGAAATCAAACCGGACGAATATCCTCTCGGATCTCTCATGCAAGTGTGCATACATTATATAAACATAGAATCCGAACTTGGATCCATGTCTCGGTTATCTAAATTAAGAAACCTAATACTACTTATATCTCTCGAAACTTAGTAGTATTACTTCAGACATGCATATAACATTGTCTTTATTAAAATAAACCATCCAAATATTTAAGGCTCTAAAGCCTAATTTGTTTCGAAATCCTTCAAAACTTTCAAATTCTTTCCAAATTTCCAAAATAATCTTCTACTCAACCAATTGAACACTTCACTGTTTTTTAGTAAAAATGTCTGCGTCAGCAGACTAAAAATTGTACATTAACACTCAAAACAGCGAGGCCGCAGGGCCGTCAGGCCCGAGGCCGGCGACTCCATACGTCGACTAAACACTCCAAGTGAGTTTGTTTTATATAGGCCCAAGAGGGCTAGAAAGATCGGTAAACCGCTATAGCCCTAATACAATCTCTTGTCTCTAGAGCTTTTTCAAAGTTCCCACTCATAACGGTAATCAACTTGATTTTATCCAATTTAGGACAAGCTAAAAACCGTTGCTAGAAAGCATACAAGTAGCCTTCTTTGTAATCTATCAAAATAGTTATAGGCTGCCAAATTACCATCAATAATAATCCTCTGCACCGATGTCCATCAATCAATAATTCATCACTGCAAAATGCACATCATTCAAAAAGTGACTGACAACAAGTGCACAAGATTGGCAGACATCTTTCACCACTCTATCCTCACAAACCAGTTGTCAAGACAGCCATGCACACATTCACATATCCTAAAGAGTTTGCAAATAAACCTCACTGGGCATACTCATATAGGAAATTGGCAATTGAAATTAGTGATTTTGACTTGTTTTAAACTTGCGTATAGACCTAGATAGAGTACATTCCTATATTTTTATTTTTGTGGTGCCTGTGTTGAATGCAAAAACCATGAAAATTAATGTTCTGCAAACATTTCCACTTTTACAGTAATCATGGTAATTTCATTTTGAGTCATAGCGTCGTCTGCTACCTGTGATGAAGTACAAACGTGCACAAAATGTGGTTTACATGTAATTTTGAAATCTGCACAGAAATTTGACAGCTCTACACCATTTTCGCCCGGGTTTACGCCACCCTTTTGAGAAATGGGTCTGGCCAAGATTTACTAAAAATAATTTGATGTTGTCATTGGTAAAACTCGTAAATACGAAACGTTGACAAATAATTTCAAAAGTGTTTATTTATGTTATCAAGCAATAAATCTGTTGGGGCATGATAAACTAGTGCATCCCAATGGGTTCTTCCAGTTGTAATCCACACTACCCCTGAGTGGAAGATTTTGTAAATATCGTCCATAGAGCGAGGGAGTATGTTTTTCAAATGTAATTGGTCAGAAGTAATCATTTTGAACCCATACTCCCCCTGTTATATGGCTTTACCTATATCTTACACAGCTGGAGTGAATATTTCACATGGAAGTTTCCCAATTGTTCATATTGTATTTAAAACTTGTACTCCCTCTGTTAGCTAAGTTAAGTTAAGGGGTGGGGTATGAACGTTTGGACAGTATTTATTTTTGGACATTAGAGCACATCAGACATATCGAATTGCATTCTGAATACGAAGAATGTCCTTCTGATATCAAATAATTTTGATTTTTTGAAATTCGCAATTTAATACACATTTTATGGGAAATCATTAAAAATTGATATTTTTGATATTTAACAGTACTCGAAGTAAACTTTATAAATGTGATGATTTATACTTAAAGTGTATGTAGGTGGGATGAAAAGCCGACGATCAATTGAAAATTTTGACCTTTCGTATTGAATATATGGATTTTTATTCCAAAAACACCCAAAAAAATTAGGTCTTTTTTGGGAAAAAAATCCATATTTTCAATATGAAAGGTCAAAATTTTCAATTGATCGTCGGCTTTTCCTCCCAGCTACATACACTTTAAGAATATATCATTAGATTTATATAATTTACTTCGAGGACTGTTATATATCAAAATTTGAAAAATATCAAATTTTTATAATTTATCATAAAATTTGTATTATATTGTGATTTTCAAAAAATGAAAATTATTTGATATCAGAAAGACATGCTTCGTATTCAGAATGCAATTCGATAGGTCTGAGGTGCTCTCATGTTCCACAAAAAAATACTGTCGAAACGCAATAAACGCTCATTCTGGATCCCTTAAGATTATAACTAAATCTTCTACAGAGGTAGTGTGGATTTTAAATGGAATAGCACAATGTAACATCTACTTTTCACTCTTTTGCACATGACTACACAATGGCCCCTACTTCTCGCACATACCCGCCACTTCTAATGTTGAGCCCCCCCACCTTCCCTGGATCAAATCAAGATTGTTGACCGTCCCCCACCTCCCCTGGATCAAATCAGGATGGAAAACATGAAAATTACAGGTAAAACTGCCCATTTTGGAAGAACAGGAATGATTGTAGACAATTGGGCCATTCTATTTAAAATCCACACTACCCCTGTGGAAGATTTTGGAAATATCTTCCACAGAGGGAGTACAAATTTCAAATGGAATGAATACATTCAGGCAGCTCCGTTTGAAACTCAAACTCTTTCTCTGGAAGATTCAGGGTGAATCTTTCTTAGAGGGTGTATGAAATTCAAATGGAGCTGCCAAATATGTTCATTCCATTTGAAATTCATACTCCCCCGGTGGAAGATATTTCCAAAATCTTCCAAAGGGGTAGTGTGGATTTTAAATGGAATAGCCCATTTTATCAATGACTAGGCATCTTCCCTATTGGCAAAACAACCAAGCTGGTTTATATTGAAAGGCTGTGCACACCCTCTTACTATCAATGAGTAAGCCCCCAGGATGTTGTACTTGTATGTACATGTGTATTTGCGAGCTGTGATAAACAGTAGGCCTTTTAACGCCTTGTACTGACACAAGCCTCTAGGCTAAGCAGACTAGACATAGAGGATGTACCATCTTCAACTAATACACTTATAATACCTTATTCCGAGTGATTTCCAACTATAGTGCCTGCCTGTGAATGAGATCATTTGAAACTTTCATTTTAGTAGCTAAGGGTGTTTACTGTTTAGGCCGAAAACAATTAATGTTTTGGGTCTCTTCCCCTCCCACCTTAATTTCTGGGATTTGTCAGATTTGTTTTTTGATTTTTCAAAATTTGTGTTGAAATTGGACAGCTTTATAAGTTGATTAGGAACAAGGACCATTTCCAAGTCTTTTTGTGGTACTCTAGGGAGTTTATCCATCAGAATCTCACATTTGAAAAAAAAAGAAAAATGGCTTCCTCCTTTCTTCGAGCACTGATTGGGGAGGGGGGGTACGGAAACAAATTTGGGCAAAAGAGAAAAAAAAAACCAATCATAGCAGTAAACAAATTTACCATTGCAATGATAACTGAAACAAAGACCCTTTATTTTAAGAAAAAAAATTACAACCCAAATAAATAATATTTGAGACCACCTCCTCCGAAAAAATTACAGCCCACAATAATCTTTTTATGCTGTGTACAGTAATATGGATTGTTGGCCAGTATCTAGGGGTGTGATTTTGGTAATTTTGTGCTTGGTACCAAGATTTTTCAAGCGGGTAACTGGGTACCAAATTGCAAAAAATAAAAAATTTAAAAAAATTTTAAAAAATTTTAATTTTAAAAATGCATTGAATTTTCATATTAAAATTACAAAACAATGTGCAAAATTCAATTTTTTTTTTTTTTTTAGGTCAACCATGATCCTAGCATTTAGGTCTAGGTCCAGAGACACATCAAAAACGAAAAAAAACTTTGAAAAAAAATTATTAAAAAAAAAAAAATCTAGACCAGTTGCTCGGACTGATATTTTCCAATATATTGGGTCATCAATATCAGGTCTGAAGTACACATGCAAAAATGAAGATACACGTACCTTCATTTACGGCTAAAATAGTCTGATATTGAATTTTTTTTGCGCGTTTCACGTGCACAAAAAGTCTCAATAAAACCGACCAAAATAGGCCTATGCTTGTTCCCCTGACCCCTAAATTTTAATATATGCGGGACCACTGTTCATTGATGATATCTATTTTCAAGTCCAGTCTCGGTCTTGGTCTCGGACCTACCGGTCTCAGTCTCGGACCAGCCGGTCTCGGACTGCCTGGTCTCGGTCTAGGACAGTCCGGTCTCAACTACAACACTGCTCTGGTAATCGCGAATGTGAGAATTTCCCCACAACCATGTGTGTACTCATAACACCGGTACCGTACAGTTCATGCTTAACACGATCGGCATTCGGGTAATGCGGAAGTTGTAATTGCGCAGTGCGCACGCGAGTAATTGTTGTGTGAACGAGCGATGACTTATCGAACGCAAAGGGAACTTCCCCCGTGATGCATAAACTGGTTTAGCTTCACGTTTATTTTATTCAAAAATAGTTTCACATTTTAAATATTACCACTGGCTAAAAGATACACGAACAAAGGTGAGTTTTGGCTACAGTACAGATTTATGGTTGTCCGGCAACTTTTTTCCATGCTAACCGACAACCGAAATTTTGAACACTGCAGGTCTGAGAACATATACATTTGTGAAAATGCAGGCGTTTTGGAGCCCACACTTTATCTTTCAAGTAGAATGGTAAAATCCTATTTATTCTAATCTGCAATCCAACTATTATTTGGCACATTTTAGGTCTGTCATTATCGCTAACTAATTCATAACCTCATTTATAAACGCGATGCATGCGATCCAATTACATTACATTACATTAGTTATTTGTGAAAACGCGAACGCAAATCGAGGTCATAAATATCTCACAATTGACCGCAAAACGCGTAATTGTTCCAATGACACACACAATTGACCGGCGTTTGTGTGTTGTTGTGCGTCGAACAAACTGCGCGCGCGCTGACTGCCGTATTTGGATTGCGCGTTACCATATTTGCAAGGATTGTGGTACGCACTTTTGTTATTGGTCGTCCTGTTTTAGCCTGATCGATTTTTGGAAAGGGAAGATGTAAAAATCATCTATTTTTATAAACCTTTTGAGCAAATTTTTTGCGTTATTTTGCAAGGTGAAGAGATTAAAGTGACAGTTATGAATGAGGTTAATAACTTTTCATCGGTAATATGTCGGGCATTGTGAAAAATCAAAACATTTTGCTTTGGACCTCGGAATATCCTCGGGCCACGCCCTCGGGATATTCCTCGTTCCAAAGGCAAAATGTTTAGATTTTTTCACAATGCCCTCCAAATAACCAATGCGCAGTTATTAACCTCTAAATAACAAAAACATTCCCAACACATAACATGGAAGTGAAGACAAAATAATGACTTTTGGCGAAATTCGAAATTGGTGTAGGCCTACCATAGAAAGTCATCCGGATGACATGGAAAATATGTGAAATTTTTTAAATCAATCATGAAAAATTAATCTTGATAATTTATGGAATCGATGCATGCCAAAAACAGTTGAGTAGATACTGTCTGTAGTTAAAAAAGTTATTATTATTAAGAGACCTTGTGTATAAAAATCAAAGATGTGGTGGCAGACTTCAAAAAATCGATTTTCTTTATACATTGCACATGGTTAGACATTGAGTCAACATGTATAAATTTGGTTAAAATTTTACCTCTTCATCTATGGTTACCATGGTAACGGCCAAAATATGAATTGACCCAATTTTCACTATTTTTACCCTTTTCACAAATGGAAAAATGCTTAAATATTAGGTCATATTTCTGTATGAAGAAGGTGAATTAAAATAATCTTCTCCCATACAATGAAGTATCCATCCTTGTCCTTTCCAAAAATGAAGTAAACAAAACAATTAATTATTTCAATATGGTAGATACCATTTTGTAAAATAGGTGTGTTTTTCATTAATTTAATTATGAAAAAAATGATCTTTTAAAAATGACGTAACCTCCAAAGTGGTGCTTTTTTTTTTTTTTTTTTTGCAGGGTAGGTAGATAAGGTATCGGTCTACCTATCTATAGAAAAAAAAGTTCTGGTAATTGTTTTACTGGAGAGCAGTGTTGCCAGAAACTTTGAACTTTTTAGGATTGTTGACATTATAAGGTAGTGTGGAAAAATATGGATTTTGAGCATTTACTTTCACTGAAAATCCTGATTAGGGTTGATAATGTACCAAAAGAAATTGGCATCAATACACCGTAAAGTGAGACACGATTTGATAATATTTTAATGACAGTGTTGCCAGAAAAACGTCTCTCAGTGAAGCTGTTGCTCATCTTGTTATTACCTATCATACAGCTATGCTGAAAAACGGCCAAATAGACCAGGTTAAAATGAGCTAGGTCCCACACATGAAAGGAGAAACCGAGGAACAAGAATGTATAAGGTAAAAAATCCTGTATCCTGAAAACTTTCCTGTGAGGGCGCTTTTTTTCAAAATGGCTGCCAAAATCCAATGAAAAGCAATTATGCTCTTAAAATAGGCGGATAAAAGATAGAATCTGTTAGATTATGGATTTGTATTTATGAAAGTAATGTATAAATAAGTCGGTATATTAATAAGAAGGTACCAGGAGGTCACAGTTGGGGACGCTTTTCAAAATGGCCACCAAAATTCAAAGAAAAGCATTATATCGAAGTTACCATAGTCAATTATGAGGTATAATTGACCAGATTTTGGTTTAAGTATTGATGACAGTAATGTAACGCTAAATTAAGATTTCAATAGGTAGCTACCAGGAGGTCATAGTTGAGGACGCTTTTCAAAATGGCTGCCAAATCCAATGAAAAGCTTATATATATGGTACACCGTCACTTAAGAGGCATAATTGAACTGAATTTGGATTAATATTTATCAAAGTACAGTATAATCAGCCACAAAGCCTCAGAAAATGTTATTGAAAAAAATATTTGAAACATTGAAATAGTTGTCTTTGATGTAATCGTAGTCTTCAATCATTGTCACCTCTAAGTTATCGTTTTGAGGGTGCAAAAGAACGAGTCACCAAGTCAAGATGACCACTAAAATGTCCACAGGAATAATTTATGTTCACAAAGGGCAACATATTAACTAAATGTACTGCACTAAGAAAGTATCCTTACCCCAGGGGGCCACTCAACTTTGGAAGCGACGGTATGTGCCTGTCAACCCTCTTTTAAAGTCGACTAATACCCGATGACCCCTTTTTTAAAAGTCATACCCGATGACCCCCCTTTTTTAAGTCATACCCGATGACCCCCCCCTTTTGGTTCTGCGGCTACCCAATGCCCCCTTTTTCTAGAAGAACATCATCAAAATGCAACAAAATAATGTCAAAACTTTCAAATTTTGCTCCATTTTTTTGCAAAAATTTCTACCCGATAACCCATTTTTTGAAATCTTATACTCAATGACCCCTTTTTTCAAAATATTATACCCATTAACCCCCTTTTTCAAAATAACGCTTTGTTACCGATAGGCCCCTACTGCATGACACCGGTAGGCACATACCGTCACTTCTAAAGTTGGGAGCCCCCCCCCCCCCCCGATCCAAGTTACACTTGGAAAAATAAGCACAATTATTTCAAAACTTAACCATATTGGGGTAAATTGGTTTTTGTAATAGATGCACTATCTAATCCTGCACATTATGACACCACATTGAATCCAATGTGACCTCAAGAAGAAAAGTTACAAGCAATTGAATAGACGAAGGTCCAGTTTTAAAAGTGACATATTAATTGGCCTATACGATGTGCAAAAAGATTCCAACAAGCACAACAAAGAGACTACACAGTTTCTTCGATGAAGCTTTATTTTAAAGCAATATTTATTTCAGTTTTTACTTCTCTGTACTTTTCATAACTTGTATTTTTGTCAGCTCTTTTGTTTCAGTTTTCTTTTGTTCCTTTTCTTTTAAATCAAAGGCACACACAAATTAGCCATTTACCACTCTCAAACCAGATGTCTAGTCCGTGTTGTTTTGAATAGGCCAGTGTGTCACTTTTTAACTTTGCTTCTTGAAGTTACAGCAGAGGCAACTGGCATTGCATGTGCCGTTGACCCGATGACTTTAGTCAGGACATTTACACCTACCAGTCATGTATGAGGATTTCGCTTTTGCCAGTAGGCCTATATGCAAGAGAATTGATCATTGTTGCATTTTTCCTTGACATAAAGCATCAAGTATGTTGAGAGACAAACAAGAGGTATGACAATAATGACATCCAAAGTTATCGCCAGGTAATCACAGTTGTCTTGTGATTTCAACAGTTTCTTTACCAACATCGAGAACAAAGCAGTCTATTGGTGTCAAAGAAGGAAAAGGTTTTAGCAGACTCAAAGTGCAGCTATCTTCTTTTCAGAGAATGCAACGTTTTCACAAAAGAAGATATATATGACCTATATGCCGCTTTGATTTCAGATAGGCTAGATAATGAAGAATAATTTTCTTAATGTAGTGATATCGATGTGAGTGATCTCGAAGATAAACACACAATAAAAGAATTCAGTGAAACCAAGAAGAGTATGAAGTAAATATCTTGCCCTTTGTCAATAGTCAATACATATAGGGACAATTCTCTGGTGGTCATTTTGGAGATTTGGTGATCATATTAGCTATCTTGACTCGCTATATAGCACTTTGTAGCTCGCTATATAGCACTCTGAAACACTTGCTTAGAGGTGACAATGATCAAAGACAACTAATGAATGATTCATCAAAGACAACTATTACATTCTCTTATCAAAGACAACTTTCTTTCTTAACACTTTTATCTGTGGCTTTGTGGCTGATATCATGCAGCTCTTTTGGTGGCCATTTTGAAAGGCAACCTCAACTGTGACCCGGTATCTTCCTATTATTACATTGACTTAATTTTACTGTAATGGGATCAATATTAATTCAAGATCTGGTCAATTATACCTCTTTTTAAGTAACTATTTTAAGTTTAACGGTGTACTATGTTGGTCCGACATTTTGAAAAGTGCCCTCAGCTGTGACCTCCTGGCACCTTCCTATTAATATCTTGACGATATTTACATTATTGCTATCAATGCTTAACCAAAATCTGGTCAAGCATATACAGTGGCGTAGCACCAGTTATCATATGGGAGGGGCACCAACCAATATGGGTGGCAGTCCGTTTTTGGGATTCTTAAAATTCAGATCGATTGGGGGCCATGTAACTTCGTGCCCCTATGACGTTACGCCACTGCAATCATACCTCATAAGTGACTATTTTAACCATATATATGCTTTTCATTGGATTTTGGCGGCCATTTTGAAAAGCTGTTCCCAACTGTGACCTGTTGGTACCATTCTATTAATACCTTGACATAGTTATACATTACTTTCATCAATACGAATCCGAAATCTAGTCACTTTTATCTTTTATGCGACCTTTTTAAACGTATAGTAGCTTTTCATTGGATTTTGGCAGCCATTTTGAATAAAGCGCCCTCACAGGAAGTTCTCAGAATACATGCTTTTTATATTAACAACATAAATTCTTGTTGCTCATGAAAAACTGGTCCAGAAAAACTATGTGAGAATGTTTCCTTTCATGTGTGGTAACATTTTTAACCTGGTCTAACTCTTATTTTATGGAAAAATACCTATCTTTATGGCAACACTGTTTGTCTATATTAAAATTACCAGAACTTTTTTTTATTTATTTGGGTACAGTACTATCTAGTCCAGCCACACTGAAAAAATATAACATATAAAAAGCACCACTTTGGGGGTTACAGCTCATTGAATATTGCTATATTTCAGAAAGTCAAAAATTACGAAAAACACCCTATTTGAAACAATGGAATATCCCAAGTAGGACAGACTGTTTGTTAAAACAACTGTATTTTTAGAAAGCTTAGATGTTGCCAATTATGTTGTGGAACTCTCAAGGTTTACTTCTATTTTTCCTTTATATGGTGAATCCTGAAACTTGTTATTTTTTTAGCCTTGTAAAAGTGCCGAAATAGTCTAAAACCGGTCATTTTGATGTTTTGGCCGTTGCTATGGTAACGAAGGTGCAGTGATGGAATAATTTTGATTTTTGTAGACTTTGACCAAAGTTGCATCCTGATATAAAGTAAGAAGAAATTCCATTTTTTGAAGTCTGCCAAATATTTTTGATTTTCTTTGATTGGTACGCAATACTACTCTTAAGGCTAAGCTTTCTTCTCGGGTATTATTGCCGACCATCCTGCCGGGTTGATAGACCCTGCATTTTTCAGCATGATGGACCCTGCATTTTTCGGCATTCCTTAACTTAGGGGGTTTTACTTCTACATGTAATAGCTGCCTTCTGGAGAATTTAGGGTTAGGGTTAGATTTAGGGTTAGGGAATGGTTAGGGTTATAACACTGTACTTCCACAAGGCAGCTATAACATGTATAGCCTGACACATCATGGCCCTACGTTGCTCCTTCCTCACAGTAAGGGGGAGAAGGCCAGTGGAAATCCTAGTGACGGAGGTGTGAGTACCTCGGGCTATAACATGTATTAAAGGAGTGTTTCGTGATCCTAGCATCCTCTTTTTATGACATTTTTCAGTACATATATACGAAAAAAGCCTATTCCCAAAATTTCAGTTGATTCCGATTTTGCGTTTGCGAGTTATGCATGATTATGTGTATTACACTGCTCCATAGACAATGCGTTGTAATTTCGTTCTGGTGCACCAGAACGAAATTCAAATTTCACGATATCTTTGCAAAACGAATTAATCTGCAAGAAATATTTTGTACATAAACATTATGTAGCCAGAGGTTTCCAGTGATATAAAAATCTCAACTTTTTTTGAGAAAAGTGGGGGATGAGGCTGTGGATCACGAAATGCCCCTTTAAATTAAGAATGATTAAAACCCCAAGAAACGCCCATTTTTCAATACATCCATGTTCTAGCATTTTTTGTATGGAGTGGAGAAAGCTAGAGAAATTCAGCTAGCCAGTATCACAACATGAACAAGGAAGGACAAGAACATGTAAACACAATGCAATGAATGTAGAATAATTATAAGCTTATTATGTACTTCCTTGTAGGCTACACAGTGACTGTAAGCTTACTGAACCGTGCATCGACGTGCATGAACGCCATAGAAATTTGGGGAAAAAAAAGCTTTGACTGACTGACTTACAGTTTACTGGTTCCTTCTACCGTGTTTTCAGGATCGCACACAAACTGTGGCAGAGTGTTTTACTTCCTACACAAAGCAACGTTTTGTGGTTTTGTGCATTAGATAAAACGCACAAGCACAAGGTTTGCCGCAGCTCAGGTTGTCAATGTTGTTTTGTGGGTGATTGGTGACATCAGGAAATTTTGACAGGGCGCCAGTTCCGTCTCTTCTACACATAGCGAATACCACACTAGGCAAGCGAAAACAGCGCACCGTTTGTAGCGATCTTCAAGTGTATTAACGAGTTTGATTTGGTGTTGCCAGCTTGAATAAATCATTTATTTATTTATTTATTTATTAGAACATACACTTTTGTAACAGTGGCACACGCCAATCCGGCGGTGCGTTCATAAGCAAGATATTAAAGGAAACAAAGCAAATTACACAAATATTATACAAAGGTGACTTAAAAAAGCACAAGTCAAAAGTAAAACTTGTTGTACAGCAAAAGAAATACATATTGAATGACAAATGAATGAGGAAAACACACAACTACCTGAACCCAAGTTGACTTGAAGTGGGTTTACGGCAATAAAAATATTATATACAATATAGATTATATTAAACAAGCAACGCAGAATTTAGCACATACAATTATTAGTTGTCAGTAGTCTTCAATTCTGATCTTGCTTTCCACGCTCTCTTTGCGAAAGATTTACAGAATTTATCAAAAATTTCATATATATCATCAGCATTAGTAAAGTGGTCGCTGTACTTCCAAGAGCAAGATTAAATTTTACATCTAGATTGCCAGAAATAAACAATTCCCATATATCAAGGCCATTTAAATTAATCAATTAATTCTCTAGTTTACAGTATTCATCAGCTCTAATATTGTTAAGTGCATGACAAGTAAAAAGAAAATGCTTTACATCTTCAACACCAATGTTACAAAGCTTACATATCATGTGACCGTCGTTATCTGGAGTCCATCTGCTAATTTTACGTTCTAAAGGAAGTGTATTTGAGCGAATCTTGAATTTGAGACAAGCACCATAAAAATCAATTTCATCTAAGAGATAAGTTTCCATACATGGAGCGTTCTTGATTGTCAAATAATCGATGAGAGAAGATTTAGATTTAACATCATCTTTCCATTCATTATTAAAGATGTTATAGATAGTACCTTTAATTGATTTAGCCCATTGTGGATTACTAGAAGCTATTCCCACTTTTGCGCGATCAATGACGTCATTTAAGTCGCATTTGCTTAAAATATTCTGAACACAATTTAAAAATTTGTATCGCAATTTAGAGGGCTCAATGTCTAAACTAATCATCGTGTTTAGAAGCAATTTAGGCCAACGATGATGCTCCATTTCAATAACACGTGCAAAGTATTTTGCCCTAAACGAATTCTGCATAGTGGAAATTGGGACCCATCCCAAATCACCGGCGTTAGAGGTAGATGTGTTTATTAATAAACTATCGGTACCTGGTGTCAGAAAATAGATGTGTGTATTGACATGATAAACTATCTGGTGTGGCGTGTAGCTATAGACGAATCCAATTTCACGCATTCCTACACCTCAATGGCTGCCAAAGTTGGGTCCCCGTCGGCTCCATCTCACCTAAACTGTGAAACGATGCGGCCTTGGAGGGTATTTTAAACTGCATTCTATCACCTGTGTTACACGTAGACAAAAGAATAATGACAGTGTACAACACAAAAGAATCTAACATCGAATTTTAAGCGGTTTTAATCCACCCAATTGGGCAGTCAATGCACCAGTTTGGTGCATGCGGGGACCCGTCATGGCCGACCAAATCCTGACCATGACTTGGCTCGTTGGATTCGTCTATATAGTAGATATGTGCGGAGCATATCTGGCGTCTGAAGTAGATTTGTGAGTGTGGAAAAGAAAATTCAAATATTTAGCATTTTATTAGATTGGCCAGATATCCTGAAGATAAAATTAGACAAGGCACAATTTTATACTATCTGATACCTAAATAACTTGACATCAGCATTGATAAACTACCTGATATGATATCATCAGTAGATGTGGGTATTGATAAACTATCTGATATCAGCAGTAGATGGGTGTATTGATAAGCTACATGATATCAGCAGTAGATGGTGTATTGATAAACTACCTGATATCATCAGTAGATGTGTGCATTGATAAACTACCTGATATCAGCAGTAGATGTGTGCATTGATAAACTACCTGATATCAGCAGTAGATGTGGGTATTGATAAACTACCTATTATCAGCAGTAGATGGGTGGATTGATAAAGTACCTGATATCAGCAGTAGATGTGTGCATTGATAAACTATCTGATATCATCAGTAGATGTGGGTATTGATAAACTACCTGATATCAGCAGTAGACGTGTGTATTGATAAACTACCTGATATCAGCAGTAGATGGTGTATTGATAAACTATCTGATATCATCAGTAGATGGTGTATTGATAAACTATCTGATATCAGCAGTAGATGTGGGTATTGATAAACTATCTGATATCAGCAGTAGACGTGGGTATTGATAAACTATCTGACATCAGCAGTAGACGTGTGTATTGATAAACTATCTGATATCATCAGTAGACGTGTGTATTGATAAACTACCTGATATCAGCAGTAGATGTGGGTATTGATAAACTATCTGACATCAGCAGTAGACGTGTGTATTGATAAACTATCTGATATCATCAGTAGATGGTGTATTGATAAACTATCTGATATCAGCAGTAGATGTGGGTATTGATAAACTATCTGATATCAGCAGTAGATGTGTGCATTGATAAACTATCTGATATCAGCAGTAGATGGGTGGATTGATAAACTACCTGATATTAGCAGTAGATATGTGTATTGATAAACTACCTGATATTAGCAATAGATGTGGGTATTGATAAACTACCTGATATTAGCAATAGATGTGTGCATTGATAAACTATCTGATATCAGCAGTAGATGTGGGTATTGATAAACTACCTGATATCATCAGTAGATGGTGTATTGATAAACTATCTGACATCAACAGTAGATGTGTGTATTGATAAACTATCTGATATCAGCAGTAGATGTGTGCATTGATAAACTACCTGATATCAGCAGTAGATAGGTGTATTGATAAACTACCTGATATCATCAGTAGATGGTGTATTGATAAACTATCTGATATCAGCAGTAGATGTGGGTATTGATAAACTACCTGATATCAGCAGTAGATGTGTGCATTGATAAACTACCTGATATCAGCAGTAGATAGGTGTATTGATAAACTATCTGATATCAGCAGTAGATGTGGGTATTGATAAACTATCTGATATCAGCAGTAGACGTGTGTATTGACAAACTACCTGATATCATCAGTAGATGGTGTATTGATAAACTACCTGATATCAGCAGTAGATAGGTGTATTGATAAACTATCTGATATCATCAGTAGACGTGTGTATTGATAAACTATCTGATATCAGCAGTAGATGTGTGTATCGATAAACTACCTGATATCATCAGTAGATGGTGTATTGATAAACTATCTGATATCAGCAGTAGATGTGGGTATTGATAAACTATCTGATATCATCAGTAGATGTGGGTATTGATAAACTATCTGATATCAGCATTAGATGGGTGTATTGATAAACTACCTGATATTAGCAATAGATAGGTGTATTGATAAACTACCTGATATCAGCAGTAGATGTGTGCACTGATAAACTATCTGATATCATCAGTAGATGGTGTATTGATAAACTATCTGATATCAGCAGTAGATGTGGGTATTGATAAACTATCTGATATCAGCAGTAGATGTGAGTATTGATAAACTATCTGATATCAGCAGTAGACGTGTGTATTGATAAACTACCTGATATCAGCAGTAGATGGTGTATTGATAAACTATCTGATATCAGCAGTAGATGTGGGTATTGATAAACTATCTGATATCAGCAGTAGATGTGGGTATTGATAAACTATCTGATATCAGCAGTAGACGTGTGTATTGATAAACTACCTGATATCAGCAGTAGATGTGGGTATTGATAAACTACCTGATATCATCAGTAGATGTGTGGATTGATAAACTATCTGATATCATCAGTAGATGGTGTATTGATAAACTACCTGATATCAGCAGTAGATGTGGGTATTGATAAACTATCTGATATCATCAGTAGATGGTGTACTGATAAACTACCTGATATCAGCAGTAGACGTGTGCATTGATAAACTATCTGATATCATCAGTAGATGGTGTATTGATAAACTACCTGATATCAGCAGTAGATGTGGGTATTGATAAACTATCTGATATCAGCAGTAGATGGGTGGATTGATAAAGTACCTGATATCATCAGTAGACGTGTGTATTGATAAACTACCTGATATCATCAGTAGATGGTGTATTGATAAACTATCTGATATCAGCAGTAGATGTGGGTATTGATAAACTATCTGATATCAGCAGTAGATGTGGGTATTGATAAACTATCTGACATCAGCAGTAGACGTGTGTATTGATAAACTACCTGATATCATCAGTAGATGGTGTATTGATAAACTACCTGATATCATCAGTAGATGTGTGGATTGATAAACTATCTGATATCATCAGTAGATGGTGTATTGATAAACTACCTGATATCAGCAGTAGATGTGGGTATTGATAAACTATCTGATATCATCAGTAGATGGTGTACTGATAAACTACCTGATATCAGCAGTAGACGTGTGCATTGATAAACTATCTGATATCATCAGTAGATGGTGTATTGATAAACTACCTGATATCAGCAGTAGATGTGGGTATTGATAAACTATCTGATATCAGCAGTAGATGGGTGGATTGATAAAGTACCTGATATCATCAGTAGACGTGTGTATTGATAAACTACCTGATATCATCAGTAGATGGTGTATTGATAAACTATCTGATATCAGCAGTAGATGTGGGTATTGATAAACTATCTGATATCAGCAGTAGATGTGGGTATTGATAAACTATCTGACATCAGCAGTAGACGTGTGTATTGATAAACTACCTGATATCATCAGTAGATGGTGTATTGATAAACTACCTGATATCAGCAGTAGATAGGTGTATTGATAAACTATCTGATATCAGCAGTAGATGTGGGTATTGATAAACTATCTGACATCAGCAGTAGACGTGTGTATTGATAAACTACCTGATATCATCAGTAGATGTGTGGATTGATAAACTACCTGATATCATCAGTAGATGGGTGTATTGATAAACTATCTGATATCAGCAGTAGATGGTGTATTGATAAACTATCTGATATCAGCAGTAGATGTGGGTATTGATAAACTATCTGACATCAGCAGTAGACGTGTGTATTGATAAACTACCTGATATCATCAGTAGATGGTGTATTGATAAACTACCTGATATCAGCAGTAGATGTGGGTATTGATAAACTATCTGACATCAGCAGTAGATGTGTGTATTGATAAACTACCTATTATCAGCAGTAGATGGGTGGATTGATAAACTACCTGATATCAGCAGTAGATGTGGGTATTGATAAACTATCTGACATCAGCAGTAGATGGGTGGATTGATAAACTACCTGATATCAGCAGTAGATGTGGGTATTGACAAACTACCTGATATCATCAGTAGATGGTGTATTGATAAACTACCTGATATCATCAGTAGATGTGTGCATTGATAAACTACCTGATATCAGCAGTAGATGGGTGGATTGATAAACTACCTGATATCAGCAGTAGACGTGTGTATTGATAAACTATCTGATATCAGCAGTAGATGGTGTATTGATAAACTATCTGATATCAGCAGTAGATGTGTGTATTGATAAACTACCTATTATCAGCAGTAGATGTGTGTATTGATAAACTACCTGATATCAGCAGTAGATGTGTGGATTGATAAACTA
The DNA here is from genome assembly GCF_039555335.1 of Amphiura filiformis. Classification (NCBI taxonomy): domain Eukaryota; kingdom Metazoa; phylum Echinodermata; class Ophiuroidea; order Amphilepidida; family Amphiuridae; genus Amphiura; species Amphiura filiformis. The sequence continues at coordinate 3,445,011 of NC_092647.1, read as the reverse complement.
TCTGATATCAGCAGTAGATGTGTGGATTGATAAACTATCTGATATCAGCAGTAGATGGGTGGATTGATAAACTATCTGATATCAGCAGTAGACGTGTGTATTGATAAACTATCTGATATCATCAGTAGATGGTGTATTGATAAACTACCTGATATCAGCAGTAGATAGGTGTATTGATAAACTATCTGATATCATCAGTAGACGTGTGTATTGATAAACTATCTGATATCAGCAGTAGATGGTGTATTGATAAACTATCTGATATCAGCAGTAGATGGTGTATTGATAAACTATCTGATATCAGCAGTAGATGTGTGCATTGATAAACTATCTGACATCAGCAGTAGACGTGAGTATTGATAAACTACCTGATATCATCAGTAGATGGTGTATTGATAAACTACCTGATATCAGCAGTAGATGTGGGTATTGATAAACTATCTGATATCATCAGTAGATGGTGTATTGATAAACTATCTGATATCAGCAGTAGACGGGTGTATTGATAAACTACCTGATATCAGCAGTAGATGGTGTATTGATAAACTATCTGATATCAGCAGTAGATGTGGGTATTGATAAACTACCTGATATCATCAGTAGATGTGAGTATTGATAAACTACCTGATATCAGCAGTAGATGTGTGCATTGATAAACTATCTGATATCATCAGTAGATGGTGTATTGATAAACTATCTGATATCAGCAGTAGACGTGTGTATTGATAAACTACCTGATATCAGCAGTAGATGGTGTATTGATAAACTATCTGATATCAGCAGTAGATGTGGGTATTGATAAACTATCTGACATCAGCAGTAGACGTGTGTATTGATAAACTACCTGATATCATCAGTAGATGTGAGTATTGATAAACTACCTGATATCAGCAGTAGATGTGTGCATTGATAAACTATCTGATATCATCAGTAGATGGTGTATTGATAAACTATCTGATATCATACCTGATATCAGCAGTAGATGGTGTATTGATAAACTATCTGATATCAGCAGTAGATGTGGGTATTGATAAACTATCTGACATCAGCAGTAGACGTGTGTATTGATAAACTACCTGATATCAGCAGTAGATGGTGTATTGATAAACTATCTGATATCAGCAGTAGATGTGGGTATTGATAAACTATCTGATATCAGCAGTAGATGTGGGTATTGATAAACTATCTGATATCAGCAGTAGATGGGTGCATTGATAAACTATCTGACATCAGCAGTAGACGTGTGTATTGATAAACTACCTGATATCAGCAGTAGATGTGTGCATTGATAAACTACCTGATATCATCAGTAGATGGTGTATTGATAAACTATCTGATATCAGCAGTAGATGGTGTATTGATAAACTATCTGATATCAGCAGTAGATGGTGTATTGATAAACTACCTGATATCAGCAGTAGATGTGGGTATTGATAAACTATCTGACATCAGCAGTAGACGTGTGTATTGATAAACTACCTGATATCATCAGTAGATGGTGTATTGATAAACTATCTGATATCAGCAGTAGATGGTGTATTGATAAACTATCTGACATCAGCAGTAGATGGTGTATTGATAAACTACCTGATATCATCAGTAGATGGTGTATTGATAAACTATCTGATATCATCAGTAGATGGTGTATTGATAAACTATCTGATATCAGCAGTAGACGTGTGTATTGATAAACTACCTGATATCAGCAGTAGATGGGTGGATTGATAAACTACCTGATATCAGCAGTAGATGTGTGCATTGATAAACTATCTGATATCAGCAGTAGATGGTGTATTGATAAACTACCTGATATCAGCAGTAGATGTGGGTATTGATAAACTATCTGACATCAGCAGTAGATGTGTATTGATAAACTACCTGATATTAGCAGTAGATGTGGGTATTGATAAACTACCTGATATCATCAGTAGATGTGAGTATTGATAAACTATCTGATATCAGCAGTAGATGTGGGTATTGATAAACTACCTGATATCAGCAGTAGATGGTGTATTGATAAACTACCTGATATCAGCAGTAGATGGTGTATTGATAAACTATCTGATATCAGCAGTAGATGGTGTATTGATAAACTATCTGATATCAGCAGTAGATGTGGGTATTGATAAACTATCTGACATCAGCAGTAGATGTGTGTATTGATAAACTACCTATTATCAGCAGTAGATGGGTGGATTGATAAAGTACCTGATATCAGCAGTAGATGGTGTATTGATAAACTATCTGATATCAGCAGTAGACGTGTGTATTGATAAACTACCTGATATCAGCAGTAGATGGGTGGATTGATAAACTACCTGATATCAGCAGTAGATGTGTGCATTGATAAACTATCTGATATCAGCAGTAGATGGTGTATTGATAAACTACCTGATATCAGCAGTAGATGTGTGTATTGATAAACTACCTGATATCAGCAGTAGATGTGTGCATTGATAAACTATCTGATATCATCAGTAGATGTGGGTATTGATAAACTACCTGATATCAGCAGTAGATGGGTGGATTGATAAACTACCTGATATCAGCAGTAGATGTGTGCATTGATAAACTATCTGATATCAGCAGTAGATGGTGTATTGATAAACTACCTGATATCAGCAGTAGATGTGTGTATTGATAAACTACCTGATATCAGCAGTAGATGTGGGTATTGATAAACTATCTGATATCAGCAGTAGATGTGTGTATTGATAAACTATCTGATATCAGCAGTAGATGGTGTATTGATAAACTACCTGATATCAGATAAACTATCTGATATCAGCAGTAGATGTGTGCATTGATAAACTATCTGATATCAGCAGTAGATGGGTGGATTGATAAAGTACCTGATATCATCAGTAGACGTGTGTATTGATAAACTACCTGATATCAGCAGTAGATGTGTATTGATAAACTACCTGATATCATCAGTAGATGGGTGTATTGATAAACTACCTGATATTAGCAATAGATAGGTGTATTGATAAACTATCTGATATCATCAGTAGATGGTGTATTGATAAACTATCTGATATCAGCAGTAGATGTGGGTATTGATAAACTATCTGATATCAGCAGTAGATGTGGGTATTGATAAACTATCTGATATCAGCAGTAGATGTGGGTATTGATAAACTATCTGATATCAGCAGTAGATGGTGTATTGATAAACTACCTGATATCATCAGTAGATGTGTGTATTGATAAACTACCTGATATCAGCAGTAGATGTGTGCATTGATAAACTATCTGATATCAGCAGTAGATGTGGGTATTGATAAACTATCTGATATCATCAGTAGATGGTGTATTGATAAACTATCTGATATCAGCAATAGATAGGTGTATTGATAAACTACTTAATATCAGCAGTAGATGTGAGCATTAATAAACTACCTGATATCAGCAGTAGATGTGTGCATTGATAAACTACCTGATATCAGCAGTAGATGTGGGTATTGATAAACTATCTGATATCATCAGTAGATGGTGTATTGATAAACTATCTGATATCAGCAGTAGATGTGGGTATTGATAAACTATCTGATATCAGCAGTAGATGTGGGTATTGATAAACTATCTGATATCAGCAGTAGACGTGTGTATTGATAAACTACCTGATATCATCAGTAGATGGTGTATTGATAAACTACCTGATATCAGCAGTAGATGTGTGCATTGATAAACTACCTGATATCAGCAGTAGATGTGTGCACTGATAAACTACCTGATATCAGCAGTAGATGGTGTATTGATAAACTATCTGATATCAGCAGTAGATGTGGGTATTGATAAACTATCTGATATCAGCAGATGTGGGTATTGATAAACTATCTGATATCAGCAGTAGATGTGTGCATTGATAAACTACCTGATATCATCAGTAGATGTGTGCATTGATAAACTACCTGATATCAGCAGTAGATGGGTGGATTGATAAAGTACCTGATATCAGCAGTAGATGTGTGCATTGATAAACTACCTGATATCAGCAGTAGATGTGTGTATTGATAAACTACCTATTATCAGCAGTAGATGTGTGCATTGATAAACTACCTGATATCAGCAGTAGATGTGTGTATTGATAAACTACCTATTATCAGCAGTAGATGGGTGGATTGATAAAGTACCTGATATCATCAGTAGATAGTGTATTGATAAACTACCTGATATCAGCAGTAGATGTGTGTATTGATAAACTATCTGATATCAGCAGTAGATGGGTGGATTGATAAACTATCTGATATCAGCAGTAGATGGGTGGATTGATAAACTACCTGATATCAGTAGATGTGTGCATTGATAAACTACCTGATATCAGCAGTAGATGTGGGTATTGATAAACTATCTGATATCAGCAGTAGATGTGGGTATTGATAAACTACCTGATATCATCAGTAGATGGTGTATTGATAAACTACCTGATATCAGCAGTAGATGTGTGCATTGATAAACTACCTGATATCAGCAGTAGATGTGTGCACTGATAAACTACCTGATATCAGCAGTAGATGGTGTATTGATAAACTATCTGACATCAGCAGTAGATGTGGGTATTGATAAACTATCTGATATCAGCAGTAGATGTGGGTATTGATAAACTATCTGATATCAGCAGTAGATGGGTGGATTGATAAACTATCTGATATCAGCAGTAGATGTGTGCATTGATAAACTATCTGATATCATCAGTAGATGGTGTATTGATAAACTATCTGATATCAGCAGTAGACGTGTGTATTGATAAACTACCTGATATCAGCAGTAGATGGTGTATTGATAAACTATCTGATATCAGCAGTAGATGTGGGTATTGATAAACTATCTGACATCAGCAGTAGACGTGTGTATTGATAAACTACCTGATATCAGCAGTAGATGGTGTATTGATAAACTATCTGATATCAGCAGTAGATGTGGGTATTGATAAACTATCTGATATCAGCAGTAGATGTGGGTATTGATAAACTATCTGATATCAGCAGTAGATGGGTGCATTGATAAACTATCTGACATCAGCAGTAGACGTGTGTATTGATAAACTACCTGATATCAGCAGTAGATGTGTGCATTGATAAACTACCTGATATCATCAGTAGATGGTGTATTGATAAACTATCTGATATCAGCAGTAGATGGTGTATTGATAAACTATCTGATATCAGCAGTAGATGGTGTATTGATAAACTACCTGATATCAGCAGTAGATGTGGGTATTGATAAACTATCTGACATCAGCAGTAGACGTGTGTATTGATAAACTACCTGATATCATCAGTAGATGGTGTATTGATAAACTATCTGATATCAGCAGTAGATGGTGTATTGATAAACTATCTGACATCAGCAGTAGATGGTGTATTGATAAACTACCTGATATCATCAGTAGATGGTGTATTGATAAACTATCTGATATCATCAGTAGATGGTGTATTGATAAACTATCTGATATCAGCAGTAGACGTGTGTATTGATAAACTACCTGATATCAGCAGTAGATGGGTGGATTGATAAACTACCTGATATCAGCAGTAGATGTGTGCATTGATAAACTATCTGATATCAGCAGTAGATGGTGTATTGATAAACTACCTGATATCAGCAGTAGATGTGGGTATTGATAAACTATCTGACATCAGCAGTAGATGTGTGTATTGATAAACTACCTGATATTAGCAGTAGATGTGGGTATTGATAAACTACCTGATATCATCAGTAGATGTGAGTATTGATAAACTATCTGATATCAGCAGTAGATGTGGGTATTGATAAACTACCTGATATCAGCAGTAGATGGTGTATTGATAAACTACCTGATATCAGCAGTAGATGGTGTATTGATAAACTATCTGATATCAGCAGTAGATGGTGTATTGATAAACTATCTGATATCAGCAGTAGATGTGGGTATTGATAAACTATCTGACATCAGCAGTAGATGTGTGTATTGATAAACTACCTATTATCAGCAGTAGATGGGTGGATTGATAAAGTACCTGATATCAGCAGTAGATGGTGTATTGATAAACTATCTGATATCAGCAGTAGACGTGTGTATTGATAAACTACCTGATATCAGCAGTAGATGGGTGGATTGATAAACTACCTGATATCAGCAGTAGATGTGTGCATTGATAAACTATCTGATATCAGCAGTAGATGGTGTATTGATAAACTACCTGATATCAGCAGTAGATGTGTGTATTGATAAACTACCTGATATCAGCAGTAGATGTGTGCATTGATAAACTATCTGATATCATCAGTAGATGTGGGTATTGATAAACTACCTGATATCAGCAGTAGATGGGTGGATTGATAAACTACCTGATATCAGCAGTAGATGTGTGCATTGATAAACTATCTGATATCAGCAGTAGATGGTGTATTGATAAACTACCTGATATCAGCAGTAGATGTGTGTATTGATAAACTACCTGATATCAGCAGTAGATGTGGGTATTGATAAACTATCTGATATCAGCAGTAGATGTGTGTATTGATAAACTATCTGATATCAGCAGTAGATGGTGTATTGATAAACTACCTGATATCAGCAGTAGATGTGTATTGATAAACTATCTGATATCAGCAGTAGATGTGTGCATTGATAAACTATCTGATATCAGCAGTAGATGGGTGGATTGATAAAGTACCTGATATCATCAGTAGACGTGTGTATTGATAAACTACCTGATATCAGCAGTAGATGTGTGTATTGATAAACTACCTGATATCATCAGTAGATGGGTGTATTGATAAACTACCTGATATTAGCAATAGATAGGTGTATTGATAAACTATCTGATATCATCAGTAGATGGTGTATTGATAAACTATCTGATATCAGCAGCAGTAGATGTGGGTATTGATAAACTATCTGATATCAGCAGTAGATGTGGGTATTGATAAACTTGATAAACTATCTGATATCAGCAGTAGATGTGGGTATTGATAAACTATCTGATATCAGCAGTAGATGGTGTATTGATAAACTACCTGATATCATCAGTAGATGTGTGTATTGATAAACTACCTGATATCAGCAGTAGATGTGTGCATTGATAAACTATCTGATATCAGCAGTAGATGTGGGTATTGATAAACTATCTGATATCATCAGTAGATGGTGTATTGATAAACTATCTGATATCAGCAATAGATAGGTGTATTGATAAACTACTTAATATCAGCAGTAGATGTGAGCATTAATAAACTACCTGATATCAGCAGTAGATGTGTGCATTGATAAACTACCTGATATCAGCAGTAGATGTGGGTATTGATAAACTATCTGATATCATCAGTAGATGGTGTATTGATAAACTATCTGATATCAGCAGTAGATGTGGGTATTGATAAACTATCTGATATCAGCAGTAGATGTGGGTATTGATAAACTATCTGATATCAGCAGTAGACGTGTGTATTGATAAACTACCTGATATCATCAGTAGATGGTGTATTGATAAACTACCTGATATCAGCAGTAGATGTGTGCATTGATAAACTACCTGATATCAGCAGTAGATGTGTGCACTGATAAACTACCTGATATCAGCAGTAGATGGTGTATTGATAAACTATCTGATATCAGCAGTAGATGTGGGTATTGATAAACTATCTGATATCAGCAGATGTGGGTATTGATAAACTATCTGATATCAGCAGTAGATGTGTGCATTGATAAACTACCTGATATCATCAGTAGATGTGTGCATTGATAAACTACCTGATATCAGCAGTAGATGGGTGGATTGATAAAGTACCTGATATCAGCAGTAGATGTGTGCATTGATAAACTACCTGATATCAGCAGTAGATGTGTGTATTGATAAACTACCTATTATCAGCAGTAGATGTGTGCATTGATAAACTACCTGATATCAGCAGTAGATGTGTGTATTGATAAACTACCTATTATCAGCAGTAGATGGGTGGATTGATAAAGTACCTGATATCATCAGTAGATAGTGTATTGATAAACTACCTGATATCAGCAGTAGATGTGTGTATTGATAAACTATCTGATATCAGCAGTAGATGGGTGGATTGATAAACTATCTGATATCAGCAGTAGATGGGTGGATTGATAAACTACCTGATATCAGTAGATGTGTGCATTGATAAACTACCTGATATCAGCAGTAGATGTGGGTATTGATAAACTATCTGATATCAGCAGTAGATGTGGGTATTGATAAACTACCTGATATCATCAGTAGATGGTGTATTGATAAACTACCTGATATCAGCAGTAGATGTGTGCATTGATAAACTACCTGATATCAGCAGTAGATGTGTGCACTGATAAACTACCTGATATCAGCAGTAGATGGTGTATTGATAAACTATCTGATATTATCAGCAGTAGATGTGGGTATTGATAAACTATCTGATATCAGCAGTAGATGTGGGTATTGATAAACTATCTGATATCAGCAGTAGATGGGTGGATTGATAAACTATCTGATATCAGCAGTAGATGTGTGTATTGATAAACTACCTGATATCAGCAGTAGACGTGTGTATTGATAAACTATCTGATATCAGCAGTAGATGTGGGTATTGATAAACTATCTGATATCAGCAGTAGATGTGGGTATTGATAAACTATCTGATATCAGCAGTAGATGTGTGCATTGATAAACTACCTGATATCATCAGTAGATGTGTGCATTGATAAACTACCTGATATCAGCAGTAGATGGGTGGATTGATAAAGTACCTGATATCAGCAGTAGATGTGTGCATTGTGTGAATTATTGATAAACTACCTATTATCAGCAGTAGATGTGTGCATTGATAAACTACCTGATATCAGCAGTAGATGTGTGTATTGATAAACTACCTGATATCATCAGTAGATGTGTGTATTGATAAACTATCTGATATCAGCAGTAGATGGGTGGATTGATAAAGTACCTGATATCATCAGTAGATGGTGTATTGATAAACTACCTGATATCAGCAGTAGATGTGTGTATTGATAAACTATCTGATATCAGCAGTAGATGGTGTATTGATAAACTATCTGATATCAGCAGTAGATGTGGGTATTGATAAACTATCTGATATCAGCAGTAGATGGGTGGATTGATAAAGTACCTGATATCATCAGTAGATGGTGTATTGATAAACTACCTGATATCAGCAGTAGATGTGTGTATTGATAAACTATCTGATATCAGCAGTAGATGGGTGGATTGATAAACTATCTGATATCATCAGTAGATGGGTGTATTGATAAACTACCTGATATCAGCAGTAGATGTGTGCATTGATAAACTATCTGATATCAGCAGTAGATGGGTGGATTGATAAACTATCTGATATCAGCAGTAGATGGGTGGATTGATAAACTACCTGATATCAGTGGATGTGTGCATTGATAAACTACCTGATATCAGCAGTAGATGTGGGTATTGATAAACTATCTGATATCAGCAGTAGATGTGGGTATTGATAAACTACCTGATATCATCAGTAGATGGTGTATTGATAAACTACCTGATATCAGCAGTAGATGTGTGCATTGATAAACTACCTGATATCAGCAGTAGATGTGTGCACTGATAAACTATCTGATATCAGCAGTAGATGTGGGTATTGATAAACTATCTGATATCAGCAGTAGATGTGGGTATTGATAAACTATCTGATATCAGCAGTAGATGTGTGCATTGATAAACTACCTGATATCATCAGTAGATGTGTGCATTGATAAACTACCTGATATCAGCAGTAGATGGGTGGATTGATAAAGTACCTGATATCAGCAGTAGATGTGTGCATTGATAAACTACCTATTATCAGCAGATAAACTACGTGATTATCAGCAGTAGATGTGTGCATTGATAAACTACCTGATATCAGCAGTAGATGTGTGTATTGATAAACTACCTATTATCAGCAGTAGATGTGTGTATTGATAAACTACCTGATATCAGCAGTAGATGGGTGGATTGATAAACTATCTGATATCAGCAGTAGATGGGTGGATTGATAAACTACCTGATATCAGTAGATGTGTGCATTGATAAACTACCTATTATCAGCAGTAGATGTGTGTATTGATAAACTACCTATTATCAGCAGTAGATGTGTGTATTGATAAACTACCTGATATCAGCAGTAGATGTGGGTATTGATAAACTATCTAATATCAGCAGTAGATGTGGGTATTGATAAACTATCTGATATCAGCAGTAGATGGGTGGATTGATAAACTACCTGATATTAGCAGTAGATAGGTGCATTGATAAACTACCTGATATCAGCAGTAGATGGGTGGATTGATAAACTATCTGATATCAGCAGTAGATGTGTGTATTGATAAACTACCTGATATCAGCAGTAGATGTGTGTATTGATAAACTACCTGATATCAGCAGTAGATGGGTGGATTGATAAACTACCTGATATCAGCAGTAGATGTGAGCATTAATAAACTACTTGATATCAGCAGTAGATGTGTGCATTGATAAACTACCTGATATCAGCAGTAGATGTGTGTATTGATAAACTACCTGATATCAGCAGTAGATGTGGGTATTGATAAACTATCTAATATCAGCAGTAGATGTGGGTATTGATAAACTATCTGATATCAGCAGTAGATGGGTGGATTGATAAACTACCTGATATTAGCAGTAGATAGGTGTATTGATAAACTACCTGATATCATCAGTAGATGTGTGCACTGATAAACTACCTGATATCAGCAGTAGATGTGTGTATTGATAAACTACCTGATATCAGCAGTAGATGTGGGTATTGATAAACTATCTAATATCAGCAGTAGATGTGGGTATTGATAAACTATCTGATATCATCAGTAGATGGGTGTATTGATAAACTACCTGATATTAGCAATAGATAGGTGTATTGATAAACTACCTGATATCAGCAGTAGATGGTGTATTGATAAACTACCTGATATCAGCAGTAGATGTGTGCATTGATAAACTACCTGATATCAGCAGTAGATGTGTGTATTGATAAACTACCTGATATCAGCAGTAGATGTGTGCACTGATAAACTACCTGATATCAGCAGTAGATGGTGTATTGATAAACTATCTGATATCAGCAGTAGATGTGGGTATTGATAAACTATCTGATATCAGCAGTAGATGTGGGTATTGATAAACTACCTGATATCATCAGTAGATGTGTGCATTGATAAACTACCTGATATCAGCAGTAGATGGGTGGATTGATAAAGTACCTGATATCAGCAGTAGATGTGTGCATTGATAAACTACCTGATATCAGCAGTAGATGTGTGTATTGATAAACTACCTATTATCAGCAGTAGATGTGTGCATTGATAAACTACCTGATATCAGCAGTAGATGTGTGTATTGATAAACTACCTATTATCAGCAGTAGATGTGTGTATTGATAAACTACCTGATATCAGCAGTAGATGGGTGGATTGATAAACTATCTGATATCAGCAGTAGATGGGTGGATTGATAAACTACCTGATATCAGTAGATGTGTGTATTGATAAACTACCTATTATCAGCAGTAGATGTGTGCATTGATAAACTACCTGATATCAGCAGTAGATGTGTGCACTGATAAACTACCTGATATCATCAGTAGATGGGTGTATTGATAAACTACCTGATATCAGCAGTAGATGTGGGTATTGATAAACTATCTAATATCAGCAGTAGATGTGGGTATTGATAAACTATCTGATATCAGCAGTAGATGGGTGGATTGATAAACTACCTGATATCATCAGTAGATGGGTGTATTGATAAACTACCTGATATTAGCAATAGATAGGTGTATTGATAAACTACCTGATATCAGCAGTAGATGGGTGTATTGATAAACTACCTGATATCATCAGTAGATGGGTGTATTGATAAACTACCTAATATCAGCAGTAGATGTGTGTATTGATAAACTACCTGATATCAGCAGTAGATGTGTGCATTGATAAACTACCTGATATTAGCAGTAGATGTGTGTATATTGATAAACTACCTGATATCATCAGTAGATGGGTGTATTGATAAACTACCTGATATCAGCAGTAGATGTGGGTATTGATAAACTATCTGATATCAGCAGTAGATGTGGGTATTGATAAACTATCTGATATCAGCAGTAGATGGGTGGATTGATAAACTACCTGATATTAGCAGTAGATAGTGTATTGATAAACTATCTGATATCATCAGTAGATGGGTGTATTGATAAACTACCTGATATTAGCAATAGATAGGTGTATTGATAAACTACCTGATATCAGCAGTAGATGTGTGCATTGATAAACTACCTGATATCATCAGTAGATGGGTGTATTGATAAACTACCTAATATCAGCAGTAGATGTGTGTATTGATAAACTACCTGATATCAGCAGTAGATGTGTGCATTGATGAACTTCCTGATATTAGCAGTAGATAGGTGTATTGATAAACTACCTGATATCAGCAGTAGATGTGTGCACTGATAAACTACCTGATATCAGCAGTAGATGTGTGTATTGATAAACTACCTGATATCAGCAGTAGATGGGTGGATTGATAAACTACCTGATATCAGCAGTAGATGTGAGCATTAATAAACTACTTAATATCAGCAGTAGATGTGAGCATTAATAAACTACTTGATATCAGCAGTAGATGTGTGCATTGATAAACTACCTGATATCATCAGTAGATGGATGTATTGATAAACTACCTGATATCATCAGTAGATGTGTGCATTGATAAACTACCTGATATCAGCAGTAGATGGGTGGATTGATAAACTACCTGATATCATCAGTAGATGGGTGTATTGATAAACTACCTGATATTAGCAATAGATAGGTGTATTGATAAACTACCTGATATCAGCAGTAGATGTGTGCATTGATAAACTACCTGATATCAGCAGTAGATGTGTATTGATAAACTACCTATTATCAGCAGTAGATGGGTGGATTGATAAACTACCTGATATCAGCAGTAGATGTGAGCATTAATAAACTACTTAATATCAGCAGTAGATGTGAGCATTAATAAACTACTTGATATCAGCAGTAGATGTGTGCATTGATAAACTACCTGATATCATCAGTAGATGGATGTATTGATAAACTACCTGATATCATCAGTAGATGTGTGCATTGATAAACTACCTGATATCAGCAGTAGATGGGTGGATTGATAAACTACCTGATATCATCAGTAGATGGGTGTATTGATAAACTACCTGATATTAGCAATAGATAGGTGTATTGATAAACTACCTGATATCAGCAGTAGATGTGTGCATTGATAAACTACCTGATATCAGCAGTAGATGTGTGTATTGATAAACTACCTATTATCAGCAGTAGATGGGTGGATTGATAAACTACCTGATATCAGCAGTAGATGTGAGCATTAATAAACTACTTGATATCAGCAGTATAGATGTGAGCATTAATAAACTACTTGATATCAGCAGTAGATGTGTGCATTGATAAACTACCTGATATCATCAGTAGATGGATGTATTGATAAACTACCTGATATCAGCAGTAGATGTGTGCATAATGATAAAGTACCTGATATCATCAGTAGATGGATGTTAGATGTATTGATAAACTACCTGATATCAGCCGTAGTAGATGTGTGCATTGATAAACTACCTGATATCAGATATAGATGTGTGTATTGATAAACTACCTCTTATTAGAAGCATTGTTAGACATACTTAGTATCCGCAGTACATTTGGGTGATGATAAACTACACATGATCCCAGTGAATGAAAGTACATGACAATGCTTTGTGTTTTAACAATTTTAAATCTCGCAAGAGGAAATAATTTGTTTTTAATTAAAGAGTTTTTCATTTGTCAAAACCAATTTGAAGAAACTTACTACATTAGTTTTCCATTTTTGATTATCAAAATGTAGGCCTATAGGGAGTCAGAAGATGACTACCAGGACCGTACGCAGGATTTTATTCTTGGGGGTGCTGATTTTGAAAAAGTGGACTTTTTTCAAGAGGGGGGAGGCAATTTTGTGAAAAGTGGACTTTCTTCCCAAAATTTGGACCTTTGTTGACCAAAAAAGCGTCAAAACCCTTATTTTTTTGCTTGCTACGCTCACAAATTGTGATATTTTGGGACTTTTTGTATACTTTTTCAAATTGGGGGGTGCTGATGCACCCCCGCACCCCCTGCGTACGGGTTCTGATGCATGACTACAAAAAAACCGATTTCAATACAATTTTAGCTTGTTTAAGGGGGTAAGGTATATCGGTGGAATGACGGTGAGGGGGTCATAATTTTTTGTCACAATGGGGGGGGGGGTCGTTATTTTATTGACGCTGACTTTTTGTAAGTATGGGACACCCCCCCCCCCGCAGCAAATGCCAGCCCCCTTTGCCCAAAATGAAGATGAATATTTGCTGTATACGCTATCCGGGGACTTGAACCCCAGACCTGTCGCTTGTCGGGCGAGCGCTCTACCACTGAATATTCCTTTTTGGGGGCTAAAAAGGAAGATGCACAGATAGGGCAAATTTGGGGGCCTGCGCCAGGGCCCATCTGGCCCTAAATTCGACTCGGGATCTGGCCCCTTCTGGCCATACTGCAGTTACTGTCCGTTTTCCTATACACAATACACAGTGCTCTTTCCCATTGACGCGTGATCTCTACAAATAGCCCTACGTTAAAAGTATGGGGATATGACTAGTTAACGTCGCTGTGTGAAAAATAACCGGCCAATATTAAAAAGTACTCTTCTAAAGTTCTAGAAAATATAGTTTTTAACATGTCCTAAATTTTAGCTAATTTAGATGTTTGGAAATATTCGTACTTTGGTGTTTTAGTTAATGTTATAGGTAATAGTACATTGCCTAGTTAACGTCGCTGTGTGAAAAATAACCGGCCAATATTAAAAGTACTCTTCTAAAATTCTAGACAATATAGATTTGTAACATGTCCTAAATTTTAGCTAATTTAGGTGTTTGGAGAGGGTCGCACTTTTGTGTTTTAGGAAGGATATGTAAACGACAGATAACACCAAAAATATGAAGAAATTATTTCCAAACCGTGTTAAGTCAACAATCATTATGTTGCTCATTTTCAAGAATGCTGGTTTACAAAAAGCAGGCAATTGTCTCATTTCGTGAACAAAGGTACACATACCATTGTTTCCTTTCGTTTCCTTTATAATCGGTTACCCAACTGAAGCTATAATACCAGCTTTATTGCGATATCGCACATGAAAACAGACACTTGTGCACAACCAGAGAAGATCCGATTTAATCAGTTGAGCTGTTTCAATGAGTGTTATCTTGGTTTAATAGCTTTTAATGGGGTTAAGTCCTGCAAAGGTCGAGATGAATTCTGTTGACATGACTGCATCATGCCCCGATCTAGCCCTGACTATTTACCGTAAGTCGAAAAAAGAAGTGACACTGAAGAATGAACTTGTGGATTTCACATAATCAGAAATGAGAAACATGAGAAAAATGAACTGGCAACGATAATTGCAAACTCGTCTCTCAGTACGAAGTCCGTCAAAGGATATGTACAATGCTTACGAAATTGACGCCGCCTGTAAAAACAGCGATGAGGTCATTAAATTGACCAAAATTAATTTTCAAGAATGGCGGAAGCTAACATGGATCTTTTACAGCAACAGTCGGGGAGTTCAGTTTTAAGCGCGGCCTGGGATCCTGTTTCTTGCAAAGATTGGGATGATCAGAAAGCCACGCAACAGTGCATACTTAGAATCAAAAGGTGAGATTGATTGATTGTGCTGTCAGTGCGAATTTTGTCACCAGAAGATGTTGTTGTCACCGTGACTTGTTGTCGAAATCACAACATCATGAACATGGACATGGACATCATGGTGAAGGTGTAGTTCCAGTAACTGTAACTCGGTAATCTTTATTTAACATTATGACATTATCTGATTACCGAGTTACAGATCGGTCCATTTGTATCCTTTTCGCAAAGAAGCTTATTCAGGCCAATACCACATGATTACCGGTTGCCGAAAACTTAAAATTCTTCTTTCTCTAAATCACAAAAATAACTTACGCAAATATAGTCCAATATGTGAACTTCAGACACTCCGCGAACTATCCGCATATGGATGTCTTCATATTTTCACTTATAATACTGCAATTTGATGGTTTTTTCGGACTTTCCACATTTCGCTTCCCACTGTTTACATGGTGTGAATTTTGTGACGTCACTTCTGACCAGGGTTGCCAAAACTTTTTAGCCCAAGTCGAGGGTATAGCCGTGAAATGGCGCTCAATAGCCAAAAAAAAATCGCCAAAATTTTAAAGTGGAAATAAGGGAGGCTCTACATCCCTTTTATTTTGAAATTTTATATAATTTTTACAGCCAAGGTTTAATTCAACTTTTATCCAGAACACTCGTTACTGTCACCCACCGCTTGGAGGTAGATATAGGACTTTGGGAGCATTATTACATAAATATACTATTGTAAAATCGCGTCCATGCTGTTCTGACACAGCCCAAGGTGTAAGTTTGTAAACACGCCACACGTGTTGACAAATTTGACCTTTAACCTCACTTCCTCTCGACAACTTCTACTTAGAATATAACGGGACCAAAAAGTGCTCCTGAAATAATTGCTTTTACAAGAAAATGAAGAATACAGTGAAGTGTTAACAACAGCGTATGGAAAGCTTGTAGTTTAGAGGTAAATATTAGACATGATGTGGGTGTTTATTTTTATATAACATATTTTATGGGCCGATGAAGAAGCGAATTTATTTATGTAAACGGATGCCAATTCACCGCCGCATGTCGAACGGGCCAGTAAATGTCAGTATGTTGAAGGATAGGACCGAAGACATGCAGGCAGGTCTAGGTGAAGGTGTATACACAGCGACAGCGACTTGATAACAGGGCTGTCAACTTTTTGGAATTGCTTGGCGTGAGACAGAGGCGTACCGGGATTTGCCGACTCCAATGTTCATTTTGTACCATGATTATTTGAGCGCTCGGGAATGTGAAAAGGGGGGGGGTAGGAGCAACAAATTATTCATGACGATGCGTGAGATTTTACTCATTTTCCAGCTTTTTGCGTGAGATTTACTATCTAGGCGTGAGATTATAGACCTTTTTCTGATGACGTCACCTAATCGATATTGGGGTCTCAGATGTAAACAAACAACACGTGCGTTTCCCACATGCCCACAGTGTGAAAACGCCAAATACTGCGTATTTTCTCCTCTGTTTTGTCATGTTTCACATTAGCTTCCATAAAATAAATTTTTAAATGGAACTGTATACTGGTTACCTTTGTTTCAGCTTGTTTTGATACCACAAAATACAAAAGATACGGAAAAACCGCCATGCTATTTGAAAATTAATCTTTGTTTTGTTTCACATTTTTGTTTACTTTTTACACCGTGAAGAACTAAACGCGTATCTGCGAGCTGGCAATTCAGCGCAGGACGCCTAGCGTGGCTTAAAGTTGATCGCGCGCACCGGCGCGGTATGTGCGTTTGGGTGCTGATGACTCGAATGCTGGACCCCAATATCGATTGATTGGTGACGTCTGAGAAAAAGGTCTATACTACCTTGGCGTGAGACCGTGAGAAAGTGACCCAATGCGTGAGACTCACGGCCAATGCGTGAGAGTTGACAGCCCTGCTTGATAATGATATGGGGATTTTTCAGTTCCAAATGGGGATTTTTTCAAGTGGGCAGATTTAGTGCAACCTCATTGGTGTTAGCCCATGCCACGATAAAAATATAATGTAGACAGATTTTTCTGTTAAATGTGCAGTTAATATGTCTGTCAAGATTATTCTCAATCATTGCAATCTCAATTCTGTAAAAAAAATGTCTGCAGAAAGTGAAAACTATGTCTAATGTGAGGCTCACGCATGCAATACGAAGTATTGCTGCGTGGTAAAGCGAGTCTCTCTCGCAACTATAAAGTAATGGTTGTTTTTTACTCTGTTCAAAATGTGACATGTACACCAAATACAGCCCCCGAAATGGGCTACTTTTAATTTTAGCGCACCTCAACTCCGAAACAGTTTAGTCATTGTTAAAAATGCAATCCCAACACTTTGCTTACCTTTTGGACGAATTTGTAGCAGTCTTCCGTGTCGAAGAATGCCCGGTACTTGTCCGGTACAAACATAGAAATGGCCACATTGCTTCAGTAGGGAGTCCAGTAGTTTCCCGATTTCCGAATTTGTATCTGGAAGCACGTAAAACACGCAATAATTGTCGTATGTTTTAAACATGATTTTTATGTTCAAATGGAAAAATAAATTATGATTTGAAGAAATTAAAGATTAATCTTTCTAACTGTATGATGTTTTTCCAAAAAAGTCCGTATAATCCTAGATCAATGCGATAAATACGGTGTACCTTCAGAGCAACAGATTAGCAGTAGATGCATTCGTCGCCATCTTGTCACATAGCTTCCGGATGTGACGGAGTTTTTGGATCACATCTCATTAACCCCTGACCTAGTCCAAAATCTGAGATTATTATGGGATAGACAAAAGAATTCCCCATCCGCAATAGTAAACAAATGCCCGTCGATAAAGCATGAACGGTAGTCAAAAGCAATTTCTGAGGCACCAAAATCAAGGTAATTTTTCCCGATTTTTCTTGTCAAAACCCTTATAATTCGGTTATAAAGAGTCCATGAAACCTATATGAAACTGGTATTAGATTAAATTATAGACTTTCAAGAAGAAGTTGGCCAAGTTGCAGAGCAATCGGAGGTTGCTTGGTAAAATGCGAACCATGATTTTGTACAGGGAGGTACTGTGGTAACATGCGGCACGGGGAGTGTAGCGGTGTGTTAGCGGTGCATGCCATGTGCCTTGTCGGGTTGACGCCTGGGTGGTAGATGTAGCGCATTATCGGGTCTTGAGGGCAAGGATAAAATGAAGAAAGCACACTTAATACAAGTGATATTATTTTTGTTACTACTTTTAATCATTTCTATGATACTTAAAGAATCTGTGTAATATTTTTTTTAATTTTTTTCACTTCCTTTGTATTTTTTTTTTCAATTCTGAAATTGAGTAGTGCAGTGTCAGATGAGCTTCATAAACTAAAGACAAGAACATTTTGCATGAGGGCTTCAGAGAAATATGAGAAAAAAACCACTTCAATGAATTGATATTATTTATGTTACTACTTTTAATCAACTCCAGTATAATAAGAATCTCTGTTCTAAACTTGTTATAAAAATGTTTGCGTTTTTCCGTATAGGCCCAAGTTTGGGGTGACTTGAGAAAAAATAAAACACACACAACTGCACTTCATACTATGTAATCATATGTTGTTACTTTTTATTCAATAATTGTCAATATGATATTACAATACTAGTTGTCTTTTTTTAACTCCCTTTTCAAATTTTATTAGATTTCAAAAAAATTTTGAGACAGTAATCGACATAATAGGGACTTCGTTGCACACATTCCAGTTGGTTGCGTCCACATACACAAAACCTGTACGCACACAACTTTAATTGAGCATAACTTCACTATACTTCAAGCTACTGAGCTGATTCAAAGACTGTTGGTTTTCTCTTTAAATTCTCTTTCCAGTGATACCAAACTTGATAAGGTTCGCTTAAAAAAGGCAAAAAGTGCCGGACTCCCTAGCTTCAGTCCCGTTAAAGGGGCATTTCGTGATCCACAGCCTCATCCCCCCACTTTTCTCAAAAAAAGTTGAGATTTTTATATCACTGGAAACCTCTGGCTACATAATGTTTATGCACAAAATATTTCTTGCAGATTAATTCGTTTAGGCTTTAGCAAAGATATCGTGAAATTACAACGCATTGTGACTTTGGAGCAGTGTAATACACATAATCACGCATAACTCGCAAACGCAAAATCGGAAGCAACTGAAATTTTGGGAAAAGGTTTTTTTCGTGGATATCTAATGTCATGAAACATGACATAAATAGAGGATGCTAGGATCACGAAATACTCCTTTAATGATATTTCTTCCGTACTCCAATGGTTCCAACTGGGTTTCAACGTGGGCGTCACAATGATAGTCTCCTACACAACCAGATTGTGTGGGCCTGACGCTTGTCGATCCTAACAAACCTGTGATAGCCACATACAGTCTGGCGGCTGGCCTGAGACTAATTTCATACATTTGCGATGACGTATCAGCCAATCGTAACTTTGTAAGCCTTGTTTATGGCCGTTTAGCTGCACTGCTCATGCGTCATGCCCATCAGCGGCAAACGATATAAAAGTATGAAACCAGCATTAGAGCCGCCATTTTGACATGTGCGTTCTGCTCGTGAGAAAAATTACCTTTGGCTTTGGTTGACGTTTATCAAACACAATTTTCGATAACGGGTCATACTAGGATTTCAATTTTTTATTTTAAGTTACATGTTGTTTTGAGGAATAACCCGGGAAGTTTTGAGTTTTATTTTAACTGATGTTGTAGGAAGGTGAGTGAATTTGTGATGAGGTTTTCTTGTTTCAACGATCCGATAATACAATTAGTAGGATACGAGATGTAGGCTGAAAAGGTCTTACACATGCACGGTGGTGTTCTTGAAATCATCTAGAAACGCTTCATTCGCTGGTATCGTTTCTGGGGAAAGATTACAATTTGTTCATATAATTCACATAATTACATGTTACAGAAAACTTTGCTAAAAATATCGCATTGGATATCGGCCAATATTATAGGAACATCAATATCGGATCGGTGGACAAAAATCTTTTTGGTTCAGCTCTATATACTATTATATTTGTTTTCATTCATTCAGTCAGTCAGTCAGTCATTCTTGCTATGGTAAATTGGTTATTTTTTAATCATTTCAATTTTCATACAGAGATATCATGAATATTTACCTGGAGCCACCACCTGGAATGTGCATAGTACCAGAAGAAGATATCACAAAAGTAAGTACATATACTTTGATCAGCTCGTAATCGGCGGGAATTGTTAGGCTTTTACCACTACGCCGAAAAAGTAGATCCACGTTAAGAGTGATATTGTGCATCTGGAAGATCTACAATGTGCATGTTAAAGAAAGTAGACAAGTATAGGACTTGAATTAATAATTTTGTGATTTTTCTGGCGAGGTGTCACAAGACAATTCTCTAAATAAAATATATTGATATTAATCCGCAATGTTAAAATTCCCACCAATTACGAGCTGATCAAAGTATATGTGACCAGCTCCAACAAAACCCGGAACAAGTCGCTAGGCATGTTTTTGAGTTATAGGCTTTTAAAGCTGACATTCCCATAAAAATATCAAATTTTGGAATTCTTAATTTCAGGGCATTTGACCTTGGGACTGAGTGGACTTTCAATCCTTGATTTAAAAAAAGAGGACTATTTAATCAATAATTGACAGTTGAACTATGATAATCCCTATTTAATCCTGTGTAAAGTAGGAAACTAATTAGCCGATATACTCAGAATAGCAGTTCGGCAAATATATCAAGGTATCATTTACAAAATATCTTTAAAAGTATATACCGTATTGATGCTATGTACATGTACATAATTATCAATTTGAAGCTTATTGTCCCGTGCTAACATTTTTATTCAAATCATGAAATTTCAAAAATGCGACTTGTTCCTGGTTTTGTCAGAAGGGGTCACATATACCAAGAAGTTTGACGACATATATTGGCATTTGTTAGGCAGTCCCAGAACTTTATCTGGGTTGGTGGTGGTTTATGGTGGGAGGGGTTATGGTGAGACTTTCAAAGACCTTGGCACCCCTCGACTTGAGAAATCTTGCACACATATTGTTGAGTCTGACAACCAAATCCAAGGATAAGCGAGGGCGTGTTTAGGTTACCCAAATATCTGTGGAAGAAATTCATATCACCTGTCCAGGAACAACACCATGATAAAATGCTATTAAGGGGGTACTACACCCCTGGCCAATTTTGTGCCTATTTTTGCATTTTTCTCAAAAATCATAGCACATTGGTGACAAGTAAGATATGTATATTATAGGGGCAATGACTACAACTACTGTACTGAAAATTCAGCAACTCAAAGCAAGTAGTTATTGATTTATTGATCAAATATTGGTTTTCCCTCATTTTTGACTGTAACTCCAGAACTATTGTATGTGCTGAAATAAAATTTCCAGTGCAGTAGTTGTAGTCCTTGCCCCCATAATATATATATCTTACTTGTCCCCAATGCGCTATAATTTTGAGAAAAATGCAAAAATAAGCATTAAAAATTTGGCAGGGTGTAGTACCCCTTAAGAATGGCGTAAATTAAGTAAATGGGGCAGAGCCACCTCATTGTGGTATGTGTAGGGTGTAAGCTCGTAGCTCCAAATCTGGTCTTGCATTGTATGTGCACAGAAATATAGTGGCCGCCACCCGTACTATATTTCTAACCTTATTAGTTATTAATAACCTTAATCTTTTAATCCTATCCCTAATTACTTATTCATATCATTAGCCCTAATCCGTACACTAAAGATGAAGGTAAAGGAGTCAAACCTGCATTTTACAGGACGGAGTTCTCATCTTTCTTTCCTTAGCGATCAGGTCAGACTCCACTGTGAAATGTTGCTGGGGGGGGGGTATCGTCCCTTCTCCATAGCGAGTTTGTTACCTTCCCAGCATTTAAGGGTAGACGAGGTATTGTTGGTCGAAGCAACCTAAAAATCGATTTTCATTATCTAGATCAATATATTATTGAAAATTAACACCTGGATTGTTTGCAAAAGTTCATTCTACAAATCGTATACTTTGCAAACTTGCTTAATTTATTGTTGTTAATGAGTTATGTACGTTTTACAAAAGTGTTGTTGTTTCAGTCCTCTTTACAACGTAACTCAAGAACCGCAGCACCTATAAAAGTATATCTGTGATATTTTAATTCTTCTACGCGCCGCTATGAATTGAGCAATGCAGTTTTTGCCAAAGCTCACTACCATTCGTAAGATGCTGTGAACTACCAAATCACAACAGTTTAAAATAATTAATAACCTTAAGAATGCTGGTACCCATTTATACACCTGGGTGGAGAGGAATAATCGAGATAAATTGCCTTACTCAATGGCATAACATGATGGCGCCGCCGGGTCTCGAACCTGCAACCTTCCGATTATAAATTGGAGCATGTTCCGCTCTGCCACCATGTTAACTAACCCTAATCGTAATATCTTTTGGGTTGAGAGCAGTTCTTCCAGAATCGGGCCAAATATGCTAACACATTTTTTGTTGCGCCACTTGATTTCTTCTTACAGGTTCACGCCTTGATCACCGGTCCATTTGACACCCCCTACGAGGGCGGTTTCTTCCATTTTCTCATCTGATTCCCACCAGATTATCCCATCAGACCACCAAGAGTGAAGTTGAAGACGACGGGAGATGGCAAAGTGCGATTCAATCCTAACCTGTACAGAAATGGCAAAGTTTGTTTAAGTATACTCGGGTAAGTAGTGGTCAATCTTTGTGTGGTAATCATGATTTCAAGCAGGTACAATACGGCAGAAATGATTAATATTGTGTCCTTAGTGAATTTAATGAGAAATTCCAGTTCGTATGCATATTTATGAATTTACTATTGGCTGGCGAAGTTACATAATAATTGGATTAAATACCATAGCAATAGGTGAAAACAATTTTTGATACATATTGCGCTGCACTAGTATGTTCACGCCGTACCTCTGCATTTATTCATATCATGCTGATCACTCGCACCTGTAAGATTAGTATATATTGAAAAGACCAGTATTGTATTCAACCTATGATTGGCTTCTTTGGCACATAATTGGCCAATCAAATTACTGTTATAGTTAAATCAGAGCCCCACTTCCGTGTTTAGGCTGTGGAACGCCCACCACAAGCAAGAGAGTGTTGGTGTATTCTGGAAGCTAGTCCAAACTGGTCCAAATTGTGCTCAGGAGCAATTTGATCAAAACAGGAAATATGGGGAAACATTAACATCATAGGATCAAACCACTTCAACAGTTTCAGTTTCATTTTAGGTCAGCCTCAACTTTGTAAGTCATGTGATATTATGTGTTGTTACTTTTTTGCTCTTTTTTTCCCCAGCACATGGACAGGTCCAGCGTGGAGTCCAGCTCAGTGCTTATCCAGTGTCCTTATATCAATACAGTCGCTCATGAATGAAAAACCATACCACAATGAACCAGGATTCGAACAGGTAGCTATCCTTGTGCCCCTTTATACAGATCATAATTTGCAAAGCATTTGAATGCAGTACTACAGCACATGGACAGAAGCTGTAAGGAAATGATTTATTTAGATAGAGAATGGGGAGTTATATGAAGGAGTGTCGATTTGTCACACTACATGGAAGGGGCTGTTTTGGCTAGCCCTAATGCTACTAGACTATACAAAACAATACAGCACAGTGTGACTGCAAGACCATGCATGCAATGTGATCCAATTGTATAATCCTGCCAAACTACATACAGGCACAAAACCGTTGGCTGGGCGATGGTCATGTGTGTGGCTTGCTATCCTTGTTCTGTTGGTTGGCACCTGAGGGGTACATGTAGGGGTGGGGAAAACAAGCTTCGCTTCTTTCCTTCCTTCCTTCCCTCCCTCCCTCCCCTCCTCCCTCCTTCCCTCCCTACCTCCCTATGTCCCTTCCTTTCTTTCTTCCTCCCTTTCTTCCCTCCCTCCTTCATCCAATTCTTCCTTCGCTCCTTTCCTTCCATCCCTTCTTCCCTAAAAGCAGAAGGGAGTTGGGTTAAAGGATGAATCAGATGGTTTGATAAAAAAATGATCTTTCTTTCTTTCATCCCTCCCTTCCTTTGTCCCTCCTTTCCTTCCTTTATTCCTTCCTTCCATCCCTCCCTACCTTCGTCCCTCCCTCCCTCCCCTCCATCCATCCCTACCTTCATCCCTTCTTCCCTCCCACCCTTCATCTCTCTCGTCCTTCCTTCCTTCCTTTCTTCCAAAAAGCAGAAGGGAGTTGGGGTTAAAGGATGATTCAGATGGTTTGATAAAAAAATGATCTTATTACAAAATAAATGTTCTCGTTTAGTTTACTAGAAGCCAAATCTACACATGTCACTCCACTTCTCAAAGGTCTCCATTGGTTGCGCATCAGTGAACATGTCAAATTAAAAACCCTCTCATAAGTTGCTGTCTGAATGGACTCTGTCCCTAGTACACCAATGATTGTCAGATGGTGAAGAAACTGTGCCCTGATTCTGTTACCAATCATCCTTTTCACGGTCTGGATCTTTTGATCCCCAAAACGCACAATGTTCTGGATATGAGGCCTTTTCAGTTGCTGCTGCCAGAGTGCGGAATACACTTCCCATTCACATTTGGTGTGTTTCCAAGTATTGAGTATTTTAAATCTCACTTATTTGCCTAATTTGCTTTTGTTGTGTAATTTGAATTGGCTTCATACTGTTTTTCATATATTTTGAGTGTTCTGTGTTTTGAATTATCCGGCAAATTAAAGGCA
The DNA here is from genome assembly GCF_039555335.1 of Amphiura filiformis. Lineage (NCBI taxonomy): Eukaryota > Metazoa > Echinodermata > Ophiuroidea > Amphilepidida > Amphiuridae > Amphiura > Amphiura filiformis. The sequence goes on along the minus strand of NC_092647.1, from coordinate 3,419,570 downwards.
CATTATAAGTGTTGGGTATTTATTTATCTACCCAATTTACAGGAGCGTCAGCCGGGAGATTGCCAAAGGTATAATGACATCATCAGACATGAAACTCTCAGAGTAGCTGTGTGCGATATGTTAGACAATCCACATTCATCTATGCCAGAAGCCCTCAAGTAAGTACATCATCAGACATGAAACTCTCAGAGTAGCTGTGTGTGATATGTTAGACAATCCACATTCATCTATGCCAGAAGCCCTCAAGTAAGTACATCATCAGACATGAAACCCTCAGAGTAGCTGTGTGTGATATGTTAGACAATCCACATTCATCTATGCCAGAAGCCCTCAAGTAAGTACATCATCAGACATGAAACCCTCAGAGTAGCTGTGTGCGATATGTTAGACAATCCACATTCATCTATGCCAGAAGCCCTTAAGTAAGTACATCATCAGACATGAAACCCTCAGAGTAGCTGTGTGCGATATGTTAGACAATCCACATTCATCTATGCCAGAAGCCCTCAAGTAAGTACATCATCAGACATGAAACCCTCAGAGTAGCTGTGTGCGATATGTTAGACAATCCACATTCATCTATGCCAGAAGCCCTCAAGTAAGTACATCATCAGACATGAAACCCTCCGAGTAGCCGTGTGCGATATGTTAGATAATCCACATTCATCTATGCCAGAAGCCCTCAAGTAAGTACATTTTATTGATGTCGCCGCCAAACAAGTTCATGACAGGGACTATGAAATGAGCTCCATCTGCATGGATGTACAATGTGTGTCTGTCTGTGGTGTATTCACAGTGGACATTTTGTTCAATACGCCACATCAAGTACGAGTTTGTGTGATTGCTTGTACGTTTTTGTTTACTGTATGCTACATCCTCCTGAAATAATTTCCAACGATTTTTGTTCAACTGCTGAACAAGCCTATTCCCAAATAATATTGTCTCCTGCAAATATGTATTTTAATCATTCTTTGGGAAATTGGACTCACTTTCAGTGCATAATGGTAAAAAAATGTGGGCTGCTTTGTTAATTAATAACGATGTTGTTTTCTTGTGGTTCTTAACAGAGAGGTTATGGAGAAATCATTCCCAGAGTTTTATGAGTACTACACAACAGCAGTTAAAGACAGATTGCATCTCAGTGGAAATACTATGCAGGTATGAAAGTCACATCATTCTTTGCTCCAAACAATGTGGAATATCCACCCTCCCCTCTCCTTCCTCTTCTCCCTCACCCCCTCCCTCCTCTTTCCCTTCCCCTTCTTTCAGTGTAACTAGGGGGAGGCAGGGGGGAGCAACATGCCCCAGGCGCCACCTTTAGGGGGGCGCCAAATTGACCAATTCAGCATCGATTCTGCGCCCCTCAAAGCGATGAAAGTCAACAATTTTGCTCGCGAACGGCACAAAATCAATTGAAAGAACATTTTAAGACCGATATTCAACTTCTAGTAAACAAAATTACTCTCTCTCCCTATCCCCTAAGTTTAGCACCATAGCCAAATATAGCCGCTGCCTGGTGTAATCGGCATCGACACTTTTATTGGAGGTGAACAGTTGAAAACACATGCCCCTGTTCAATATACTTTTAAAAATTTGCATAGCAATTTTTAGGGAAATCATTATTTAGGCGATGTTCTTATGATATTAGCATATGTTTACATTGTAAAAATTGCTATACAAGCTGAAATTTATGTACAATCTAGCAAGTTTTCCAAAATGGGGAGCATTTTGCTCTGCTTCACCAGGTAAGTTGAATGCTGACCCTCCCTCTTTGACTGCACTGCTGTCAGTGCATGGGGTATCTCCGCCCACTTCAAGAGAGCTTGTTATTTTCCTGGCCAGTCATACAGTGTAGGTTGCCCATTGGGCTGTTTTTGCCACATCTACTGGCTTCCTAACAAGGGCTTAGCTTGTGACCTGTCTTCTCGTGTTTGCAGTAGAGCCCATGGGGTTATTTTCTGTACTGTCTGTTTGTGTTTCAGGATCCGTTTGGTGAAAAACGTGGCAAAATTGACTACAACACCTTGTTGACGAGGCTAGAAAAGATCAAACAAAGACTTGACGAACAAACTGATAATAACAAAGGCTCCGATATGGAGAGTAGTAGCGGTAGCGGACCTTCAGATAACGAGGTAGAAAACACGACCACATCATCATCATCAACATCAATAACGACGTCGTCGTCATCAGCGTCAGCGAACGGTACGAGTTGATGGGCAATGAAAAGAGGATTTTTTTTTGTGGAGTCGATACATTGTAGTATAATAAGTGCCATTTTGACACCGTAGTGGTGCTGGGATAGCAGTGGATTAGGAGCTGGTAGACCATGGCGTTGCCCAAGTACACAGAAATTTACGAATCTATTGATTTTGTGGGAAAAGTGTTTCTAGCCATCAGAAAGTATGGGGCCATCCCTATTCGTCTGTCATGTAAGTTTGTTCTATACCTACACCAAACGTCATCGTGACATGAGTATAAAGTTGAATTTACTTCACAGGTAAAATGATTGATTCAACAGGTTTTTGGAGCAACAACTTATTGGTAAAGTGCAAAAAAAAAGGTTTGTCTTGGAAGATTGCACACATAGCTTTTTAAATCTTGCATTTTTTTGGTTTTTTCCTTATCAGAAAAAAGAAAGAATTTTAGCAAAGTTGCAAACACAAAATGGGAAAAAAAGTGGCCCAAAAGTGCTACAAAAATGATATTTCTTCCGAGACAATTTTTTTTTGCTTGATACACTGATCAGCTGTTAGTCTTTAATGCTTTTGTATGCTGGTTGGTTGGGCTTTAATTGTTTAGAGCTAAAAAAATGGTGATCTGCCCTCATGAAACACTGACACAGATGCCAGATGAGCATAAAGGTCCGTTCATACTACCACCGCATTTGCGATGCGTTGCTTTGCGATGCCGGTATATCGATTACTTTTGCCGCAACTCAACGCAACTTGTCGCATTTCCAAGTTAAAATGTATTTAACTTTATTGCGATATCGCATGCAGTACGATGCAGTGCGACAACGCACCGCATCGCAAAGCAACGCATCGGAAATGCGGTGGTAGTATGAACGGACCTTTAGTCCAGTGACTGTAACATTTACATGGGGCTATTGCAGTTGAAATCCATACCCCCCTATGGAAGACATCCCCTTTAATTGCCCACACAGGGGGTGTGAATTTCAAATGGAGTCACTCATTCAGATAATCCTATTTGAAATTCAGTTTAAGGGCTGGGGTATGAACGTTTGGACAGTATTTATTGTGGGACATTAGAGCACATCAGACATCTCGAATTGCATTCTGAATACGAAGAATGTCCTTCTGATATCAAATAATTTTGATTTTTTGAAATTCGCAATTTAATACACATTTTATGGCAAATCATTAAAATTGATATTTTGATATTTAACAGTACTCTAAAGTAAACTTTACAAATCTGATGATTTATACTTAAAGTATATTTAGGTTGGATGAAAAGCCGACGATCAATTGAAAATTTTGACCTTTCAGTATTTGAAATATGGATTTTTTTCCCAAAACACCAAAAAAAATTAGGTCTTTTTGGGAAAAAATCCATATCTTCAATATGAAAGGTCAAAATTTTCAATTGACCGTCGGCTTTTCCTCCCAGCTACATACACTTTAAGAATATATCATTAGATTTATACAATTTACTTCGAGGACTGTTATATATCAAAATTTGAAAAATATCAAATTTTTATAATTTGTCATAAAATTTGTATTATATTGTGATTTTCAAAAATGAAAATTATTTGATATCAGAAAGACATGCTTCGTATTCAGAATGCAATTCGACACGCCTGAGGTGCTCTCATGTCCCACAAAAAATACTGTAAACGTTAATAAACGCTCATTCTAGATCCCTTAAGGTCATGGATTTCAACTGGAAAAGTGCATTGACATTACCCAATTTAATATACATAACATGTTATGGGCCGTGTATTAAAATATTTTGTCGAAATATATTGGAAATATTGAGAGAGGTTAGATTAGGAAAGCATGGACATTCGCTAGGATTGTAAACATGCTCAGATGAAAATTTATGTACCGTAAAAGTGTCCAAATTTTACAGTAACGCTTTGGGAAATCTGCCATATTGGATTGCTAAGGGTACCCAAAATGAAGCAATGCGCTATTCCAGCTGATATCAATACACCCCCTATGGAAGACATGACCTTAATCTCCCACTCAGGAGGTGTAAATTTCAAATGGAGTTACTCATTCAGGTAGCCCCATGTGAAATTCGCACTCCCTGTGTGGGTGATTAAGTTCATCTTTTCCATATAGGTGGTGTATGGATTCCAACTGAAATTTGGGTACTGGCAAGTAGGAAATCGGGCAGGTTCAAGTTGAATTGGCCTTGAATCACAATCAGGGAACATTTTATCAGTTGCTGATCTACTTAACGATATCTGAAACTTTCAATTAAATCTGTAAATACCACGCTACTAAAATACGTGCAGGAATGGAGCTGCCTGAGCTGATGTGTCAAAAAATATGTACTTTTCATATGGTAATGAATGGCATAAGTTAATAGCTCACAGCTATATTACAATTAGTAAGAAAGGACTCGTCTTCCATTATGCTGGTTTCATACTTTCCTGCCACTTTGCTGCTCTGGCTAGCGGTGACCAGCGGCAAGCCGATAAATCAATCACTCCACTGCTTTGGCCAAGCGGCAGCATCGCTGGGAGTTGAATTCAAATCAACTCAGGAGCGGTGCCGCTCTGACGTATGAGAACAAAATACGATTTTGGAGTGGTGCAGAGCAGCAACATCGACTTTCAGAGTCATGCTGCTGCTGCTCGCTTGCAGAAAAATACAAGTGACATGATGAAGCGTCATGTAACCGCAAGAGGCAGAAAATATGATACCAGCATTAATTTCATGAACTATCAGCACTACAGAGTGTGATTTGCGAGGAATTTTCAAACTGGCCATGTTGGTAGCACTGTCTTTTTTGAGATAGGGAAAACAGCACTGTAGTTATTTTTGAAGAGATATTGAAAAAAATGTATATATCAGATCTGAATCGGGATCAGGCGATCTATCAGTTTTGTAATCGCAGATTGGCAATTCCGATGCTGGGCTAGATAGGCCAATACTAATTATCAGTACACAACACATGCAAGCACACAATTTAACCCCATGAGAATTACCTGCTGATTGGCCAAAAAGAAGTTTTCGCTATCAATTGGACCAATCAGCAACATTGTTAGAATAATTTCACCACACAAAAACATTGGGGTGAATTATTTGCAAAGCTCCATTCTGATTGGTGATTAAAGTGAAGATATCATGTAATTGACCAATCAGAGGTAATGTTAGATTGGCAGGTAGTGTTCAGGGAGTTAAATCAGAATAACATGGAGGTATTGTTGTCCCCTCCGTAAGTGACATGCAAACATTGTGGAGTCTGAGTTTGCCTGGTGGAACCTCTCATGGTATAAATAATAAATGTAAGCAGTTGTACTTTGCCCCTATTAGTAACAAATTGGATGGTCCAAATAAAGGTTTTAATATATAAAATAGTTAAATTTGTTCATGTCTTAAAAAACAAAAAGTTAAGTTCCACATTTTCTGAAATTTTCTGAAAATGTTGTTAAATCGATTTTGATAGTGTCTGATTATCATTTTGTTACTTTCAGTGCAATAATTACATTGTTGATTATCCGTGAAGAAAATACAAAGTTACTTGTTTGATCAAAACTAATAATCATTATGAAAGAAATTCATAATGAAAGATTGTAGATTTATTTTAATATTGAAAGTTGTTACTCAGAAATCAAAAACGTGTTTTTAGTCAACTTTTTGTTTATGTTTGATAAAAGTATCGAGATTGGCCTACTGTATGCTTTATAACGTTGTTGGGCAGGAAAAACCTCCTATAAGTTATTGGCCCATGAGCATGTTTAAATCAAAACCTCCTATGTATAACCTCTTGGCAGTTTGGGTTTAAACATGTTCAAGGGCCACAAGTACAAAGGTTTTCTCAAGTTTGGTTTTGGTAGGGACGTGCTGCTGAGAATTTGAAAGTGGACCCATAAATATACCAATTTTTCAAGAAATTTGGACCCATTAATATACCAAAAATTTTTTGGCAGAATTTAACCCAAATTGTCTTAGTTTTTACAAATTTTCCCAAAATTTTGGCTAGATTAAGGAAAAATTGGACTATTTTCCGAAAAAATTGAGAAAATTTTGAAAAAAGGACCCATTCATATACCAAAATAGGCTTTGAAAAAGGAGTCATTGATATGGTCATTTTCACGGTAAAGGGTGTAACTTTGGATTTTTAACATTTTGATCCGTAGTTTTCTAATAAAGCCACAGAATTCCATAATTTTTGGCCACCTAAGTCATCTAGTTAGCAGCTACCTTGGGTAGCATAATCATCTGTAGGAGTTACTGCGTTCAGTTTTAGCAGGCTTAAATGTACCTAATATTGCCATTTTGAAAAACTATAAAAACAGTAACATTTTTTGTAAAAGCGTGTGTTTTCTTCAGTTAGTTCATGGATAATTTTTCTTATCCTGAAAGTATGGTCATATGTTCAGTAAACACTGCCACATTAGATTTAATTGTGAACAGCCCTGTATTTTTGAGAACCGGACTTGAGATTTGTCGTTTCGAGGCTTCATTTTCCGTTAACAATTGTTAACAAACTTTGTGGGTATAGCTTTGGTTCGTAATTCTTGGTTATTTCTTCACTTCTTCTTGATTCATAACAGTTGATATCTTAACTTGAAATGGGTAACAAAAATTAGTCGATTTGCAAGCTTTCAAAATTTTTATAAAATCTTGACTTCAAAGAGCCGTTTTTCCGTTAACTTTTTTGAAGCCTCCGAAACAAACTGTTCAGCAAGCTTGGGCAAATATAAATAAAAGAGCTCATCCAATCTATTTATCAAAATGTAGCAAAGTAGATCTTCAAATCACTTCTTTTTAAATTGTGGAGATATATATCACCGTTTGAAAATGGGACCCAATACAAACTTTCCGTTAACAATTGAAGCCTCCGAAACAAATGAAGCCTCCGAAACAACAATAAGATTAATTATCATCTATGCATATCTAAATTGGTGTTTCATACTGATATCTGCATTGTAATTGTTACTTGATATGTGCAGAATGTCATAAATTAAAAAAATTGTTGATGTTATGGTTAATGTTTGAAAAATATACTGATACCCAAAAAGCCAGTTTCGGAGGCTTCACATGCAAAAAACACCATACTTAACAAATGGGTGAAAAAGTTTACATGCTATAAATCTACAATATCTGCCACATAGAATCATTGATTCAATACACACAAGAAAATAACAGCTTAGATGATCCCAACAGTGTTGTTTTCAAAAAAATACTTCTGCAATGTTTAACCATTGTTAACATGAAGCCTCGAAACAAAAAAAAATGACTTGCTGTGATAATTTAATTTTTGTCACAACTGAAATTCAATACTTAGAAGCAAAGCATGAAAATTGGTAATTGTGATATTTTTTACCTATTTTTCATGTCAACTTGTAGTAGTTAGCCAAATATTTTACTTTTATGATCACCTGTGTTGTTAACTGAAGCCTCCGAAACACAAATCGCTTGAATTGCCAATTCTAAAAAATAACTCCAATTTCTGTGAAACTTGGCTGGGAGGTTCCTTTCATCAAGTAGTATTTGTACATGAAGTTAGACATTCAAATTATTTTAGGAACCCAATTAAAACTTACAAAATATGTTTAAGATTGGGAAATTTCCATTGCAAATGACCCTTGATGTTAAAAATTTTCAAAATTGCAATTACAAACATAGCAAAACATGGTATAAAATTTAACTTATATCTGTTGACTTAATTTGGAATGGGATTTCACATGTATTCCAGCTTTCATGTCATAATTTTCTGAGCTTATGTAAAATACATTTTTCTTAGATTTTAACCAAAATGTTATGGAAATGTCAATTTTTTGTCGGAAATCAAAGGGTTTAAGCCTTGAAACATTATTTTACTGGAATTTGAGTTGCTTCTATGCATGATTACAGTAAACAGAAACATATTTAAGTGGTTTGAAATTTTGACCCAAAAAATCAAAAGTTACACCCTTTACTGTGAAAATGACCATATACCAAAAGGCTGAAAATGCTACCCATGTTTGCGGCACGTCCCCGTATGGTCATTTGTACTGAGTACCCCCCCCCCTGGTAAATGTCATGTATGAATACAGAGCTCCCTCTTGAAAATCCCAACAAGAGTAAATAAAAGGATCTGTCCTCATGTGTGCTGGTGGGGTTTTTACAGGAGGGCACTTTTAGTTTGTGCTAAAAAATCCAGTTATGTCAAGGGAGCCATTATATAGGCGAATCCAACGAGCCAAGTCATGGTCAGGATTTGGTCGGCCTTTGGGTAGCCGCTAGCACCAACCTGGTGTTTTGAGTGCCCAATTGTGCAAATAAAAGCCGCCTAACACCTAGAGCAGATGCAAGGACGAGAAGGGTTAATAGAATAATACAATAGAGATAATTCCACAGGTAATCCCGTCGCATCTATTCATACATAGTCCTTTTGTTCGCAAGTAGGCCTACATCCATTTGTTTGATACCGCGTGTAGTTAATCCGATTATTATGTCACTTCAACAGCGAATAGACCATGTACAAGCTGTGTGTTTTGCCGAAGGGAACTGTAGGGCCTATTGTGTTGTAAACTTTAATCATTCTTTTGTCTACCTGTGTTTTCGCGGAAGGTGTAAAATGGGTGATGGAATGCAGTTTAAAATTTCCGCCAAGGCCGAATCATTTCACATTTTGGGTGCATTGTAGCCGACGGTAACCCAACAAAAGGCTGCTAGTCAGGTGTAGGAATGCGTGGATTTGTCTATAGGTGACTCTGTAAGGTATGCTGCTCTGTTTTGCAAGTACTTTTTGGACCAATAATGAATGGATTGGAAGACTTATTCTGGTTGAAAAGCAGGTGACAATATGTGACCATCCACCACCAAATGGTAGTAAAGTAGGCTCTAGATCATTTTCTGTTTATTGCAGATTTGGAAAGAATTCACTTTCAGCTTGAAAATGACACCTCAACCAACTTCATCGGACATCTGGAAGTGAAGTTATGGTTCATTAAAGGTCAAATTCCTAATATACTTTACATTGAAATCCATATACTGTTTTTGATTGTATCTCAAAAAGGAAAATGCCAACTTTACAACCAGTTTGTGGTGGATGGGCACATATATGCTGGTGGGATTTTTACAGGAGGGCACTTTTAGTTTGTGCTAAAAATTGCAGTTATGTCAAGGGAGCCATTATATAGGTGAATCTGCAAGGTATGCTGCTCTGTTTTGCAAGTACTTTTTGGACCAATAATAATGAATGGATTGGAAGACTTTTATTCTGGTTAAAAAGCAGGTGACAATATGTCTGTGGAAGAAATGGGTCCCATAACAAAGCAGGGGGACTTGGAAGAGATAAATCGATCAAACTATTATTAAAACTGGAGATTGCAAGTCAGTTTCCCATACAGGCCAAATCTTGTACAAATACATCAATTGTATATTTTCTATGTCTCCATCATGTACTATTTACTGAATCATTTTTTTCAAATATTCTTAAATATTGATGAAAATAGAAGATTTTTGTCTATGAATATGGATATGTGTAATAAGAAATATATAAAAATCAATAACAATCTTTGAAATACACACATCTAAAAAAGAAAGTCCTCACTTGATAAGGTGGTCATACCTCTGAACATACTTTTATGAAAGCAATAAAACCGATATGAACATAAGTAGAATTTTGTTAGCTGCAATGGGCTATTCCATTTAAAATCCACACTACCCCTGTGGAAGATTTTGGAAATATGTTTCACAGGGGAGTATGAATTTAAAATGGAATAAACACATTAGGCAGCTCTTTTTGAATTCCATAACCCCTGTGAAAAAGATTCAACCTGAATCTTCCACAGAGGAAGGGAAGAGTTTGAAATGGAGCACCTTCAAGATCACCTTCAAGATCACTGCAAGATGTTATAGTGGGCTATTCCATTTAAAATCCACACTACCCTGTTGGAAGATTTTGGAAATATGTTTCACAGGGGGAGTATGAATTTCAAATGGAATAAACACATTAGGCAGCTCCATTTGAATTTCATACACCCTGTGAAAAAGATTCAACCTGAATCTTCCACAGAGGAAGGGAAGAGTTTGAAATGGAGCGGTCTAATGTGTTCATTCCATTTGAAATTCATACTCCCCTGTGAAAGATCTTCCACAGGGGTAGTGTGGATTTTAAATGGAATAGCCCGATATGACAAACAAATTTAAATGAGTGAGAAATTAATGATTGAATGAAGTTGGTGCAATTTGGAAAATTGCAAATTCAAACAGATTACACAGTTTGAAATTGCATAGTCAAACATGTTCCATTCACCTGAACTCAGTGGCTCTCAGCGTGTGCCATCGATCGGTAAATCAGTCTTTGACATCCATTCAAACCTATCGTTTTACACAGTAGGCCACACTGTAACTTTCCGAATCGCATCAAACTTCATACACTCATTAATTTCTTGGTTATTCGGATTTCAGTTGAGTTTTATTCGGGTGCGCCGTTGGATATCACACATACTGGTGCAGCTGGTCAGTGTGTAAAACTACAGTACTAGTGCAGCACTGTGTGAAATTGGTCAAGCTTTCGTCAGATGTGGCTCTGACTTCAAGCCACATCTGACTAAAAGCTTGAGAATTTTACACAGTGACTGGCTGTAGTTTTCACACATTGACCGGCTGCACCGGTATATGTGATATCCAACGGCGCACCCGAATAAAACTCAATTGTTATGGAATCCTGTCGTGAAAGCCTATCTACTAACTTATTCTGATTTCGTTTTAAACAAACTTCTCTACACATTCATCTGGATTTTATTACATGTACTTTAAATTTAATGGGCTATTCTATTCAAAATCCACACTAACCCTGTGGAAGATTTTGGAAATATCTTCCACAGAGGGAGTATGAATTTCAAATGGAATTAACACATTGACAACCTCATTTGAAACTCCTCCCTCTGTGGAAGATTCAGGACAAATCTTTCTCAGAGGGTGTATGAAATTCAAATGGAGCTGCCTGATGTGTCAATTCCATTTGAAATTCTTACTCCCCCTGTAGAAGATACTTCCAAAATCTTCCACAGGGGTAGTGTAGATTTTAAACGGAATGGCCATTTTGCTCAATGTTTATGACCATCCAATCAAATGAGGACTTTCTTTTTTGAATGTGTTTAGGTATATACATGTCATCCTATAAAAAAATCATGGTGAAACATGCTTTGAAAATAATAATGACTTATTTTATACTGTAATTCAAAAACTCATTATGAATAGATGGCTTTATATATAATTTTGTGAGTCTGAGTGTAGGTATTATTGTCCAGTATGGTGGGGCGATATAAAGACGACATGTGGAAATAACTGAAATAGCTCTTTGAAAAGTGTGAGGCCCAAATAAGTAAAGTTTGTGTCCAAATTTGTTCAGTCGATCAACATCATTTTTCTCTGATTAGTCAGAATTCAACAGCCATATATGTGACATGATCAGATCATGTTGATTTTGAGATTTTGCCAAACGATGGAAGTATATCCTTTTTGTTTCCTAACTGCTCACATCTTTTGAACTGGTTTTCCAAATTCAATGGTGTTTTCTGCAAAATGTAGCTTTTTACAATCCTATAAAAAACTGACAATTGAATATGTCCGACTTCAGACTGATTTTGCTTGATCACACCTCATATGAGTCACATCTCAGCAATTTAATTAGAACATTTTCTGGCAGTTTACGAATGCTACATTTTGATGCAAATCCCAAAATCGGATATCTTGATTCGATATCTTGATTTGATATCTTGATTCAGATCGCTAGCCTGAATTTATCACCCATAATTCATAACTAGCATCATGATAGATGAAAATGGCTGTGTGTAAATGTTGAAGAACAGGGACTTAAATATGTGGCCCTTAGGGTGTCTTGTAGCACTGTATTATTTTATGTTATTCTCAGCCCGTCATACAACAGGTACAAGTGATGAATGTTGTTTATGCAGGCTGATTAGATATACTAGTATTTAGTATCGTTATGTTTGTAAAAAATGTATCTAAGTTTGTTTACAATAATGTATGTATGTTTATTTGTATTATACAGCAAATATAAATATAAACAAATGCCATCATGTTCAAAGATTTAATATGGTTTGTGTTTGTTGTTTTTCCCCACCGATTTGTTAAATAGACAATTCTCACGATTCATAATACAATGCACCGCCAACGGTTGCTCTTGCTACATGTACATGTAGTCCAATTTTTGACCTCCAGGTTGGCATCACCTTCCTAGCCACCATTGAATTTTTACGCAAGTGTGAAAACAGCTCCACAAAGGATTCCATGTGACCAATAGTCGAAAATAGATCTACTGCAGTTATTGTAAACTGCTGTTTAGCGTTACATTCGCATGTAACATAACAATAAAACGCACAACGACATGTTTGTTTGTTTTTGTGTTTTGCTCGAAATGCACCCGCAACTAATCAGTGCTTGTGCGCAATACAAGACATGCTTCATGGAAGAGCAACCCAGTGTTTTCATTTGTTCGTGAGTACTGTCGGTAAAGACCCCAACTTTTCCCGTAACTGACCATTGCACATGGCGGTATAGGAAGTCCTGATTCTCCTTCTATTACTCTGTCACCCCCCTACACACAAAAAAGTTTTGATATGAGCAAATTCCAACATCCAATATCAAGAAGCAGTTCAGTGAAAAATGATACGCAAAAAAACAACCCAATTACAATATAATCGCTTTATTTTCATATACCACAATACATGCTTTTAGCCACAATTGAATATACAATTTGATATAGAAGTAGTGATGTAACAGGATTATTTACCATAGCATAGGTCAAAACAATATTTGAATGTATTGCCCTGCACTAGGTGTAGGTGTGCAATCATATATTGAATACAATACCACACTTATCATACAGGTGCGAGTGAAACATACATGGACTCTGCATAATGTGAAATTTCTATAGAATTACGATCCAGATCTTTATGCCTATTCTTTGATTATCTATGGTGCGATTCAGAGGTACAGCGCACATCTAGTGCAGGGCAATACATTCAAAAATAGTTTTGACCCATCGCTATATGTTACATCACTACTTCTACAGCTAATTCATAGAATACACAATGAATAGTACCAAAGACGTCAAATAACATACAAAAACTTAAAATGAAAATATAAAACTACACTGAAATATATCTGCTCTTCTAGGAAAGAATTTGGGTTAAGTCAGTTGCACATTATACAAATAACCAGTTATTCAAAATGATAGGTAAAAGTTTAAGGCTACTTCAATAAAACAGTTTGACCCAATGATTGTTTTGGGTTATTCCAGTTGAAATCCGTACACCCTCTGTGGAATAATCTCCCACACACAGACGTAGATTTCAAATGGAGTCACCCATTCAGGTAACCCCATTTGAAATTCACACTCCCAGTATGGAAGATTAAGGTCATGTATACTTTATAAATCTGATGATTTATACTTAAAGTGCATGTGGGTGGGATGAAAAGCCGACGATCAATTGAAAATTTTGACTTTTCGTATTGGAGATAGGATTTTTCCCCAAAACACAAAAAATTAGGTCTTTTTGGGACAAAAATCCATATCTTCAATATAAAAGGTCAAAATTTTCAATTGACCGTCGGCTTTTCCTCCCAGCTACATACACTTTAAGAATATATCATTAGATTTATATAATTTACTTGAGGACTGTTATATATCAAAAATTGAAAAATTATTTGATATCAGAAAAACATGCTTCGTATTCAGAATGCAATTCGATACGTCTGAGGTGCTCTCATGTCCCACAAAAAATATTGTCGAAATGCCATAAATGCTCATTCTAGATCCCTTAAGGGGTACTACACCCCTTGATAAATTTGTGACTATTTTTGCATTTTTCTCAAAAATAATAACACACTGGTAACAGAAGTTATGTATATTATAGGGGCAAGGAATCCAGTTACTACACTGGAATTTCAGTGACTCAAGACAAGCGCTACGTTATTTATAATAAGAGAAGAGGTACCGCTAGAATGTACCTCATTTCTTAACATATATAATGACCCACTTGTCTTGAATCACTGAAATTTCAGTGAATTGGATTCGTTGCCCTATAATATACATAACATAACAGCGCAATAGTCTGACGATCGCCGTGAGTACTAGTTACTAAATGCTGAATATTATTTAGCCAAAATTGTTTTATTAAATTAGCTCTACCTTGTTAAAAATTGGTATTGAGCACTGTGAAACGACTATCCAGTGACTATTTATGTTATAACTTTTGTCACCAGTATGTTGTTATTTTTTGAGAAAAAATGCAAAATTAGTCACAAAATTTATCAGGGGGTGTAGTACCACCTTAAGATGTTACGACATTCCAAGAGCATTCTCGTCCAAGCATCACCTCCCTAGAAGTCTCTCAACACACCCACATTGAATCCACCAAGTTGATAGAGACAAAATCCTTGATATGTGCAAGATACATTGAAAGGACTGTGAAGGATTCCATTAGAGTAAACCAAACATCATTTCATTTCATTCGACTGCGGAGCAGGTGACTACAAAGTTTCTCCAGGCACTACAATCCATAGCTAAACCAACAAGCAAACACCACATTGCAAAGCTTTGCTAAATGTAGCACTAATCATCCCCTATCATTTCAAATAACTAGCATGCTGGCACATATAGGGGGAACACAAATGGCGGTCGGGTTGCACATACTATTAACAGTACTGATTTTTATCAGAGGGTATACACATCTAAATAATCTAATTAGTACATAAAACACTTTTATAATACAACTTTTATATAAATTCAAAAGTACATACATTACATATCTGATGTGCTCACATGTCCCATAAATTGGGTGAATGTGGACATGGACTATACATGGTGGCGAGTTGTTAGGACAAAATTTTGTAAAACTATATATATCACCTCCTGAAAGGGCAATGGTAGAGGCTGTTACTGAGTTTGAGAATAAAAAAATTATTTTGAAACCCAGTCATGTATCTATTATACAAATATTGACTGCTATGAGGGGCATGGATAAAATAGGCCCAAGGTGATCTCAAAACCATGCTATGACCCGAGGCGCAGCCAAGGGTCATAATATGGTTTTGAGATTACCACGGGCCTATAATGTTAACCATGACCCGAATAAAGTATATTTGTTTTATATACCTCATTAATATAGATTTTTGTCATCTGATTGGTTTTAAGGCCTATTTTATTGTTCATAGGCCATGGTAAAATTTACAAAGAAAGTTTTTCGTTATGAACCGATCGCGTCACCGCAGCGCGTTGGCGCCACGTGCGTAATGCGAGCACGCCATCGCGCGCATAGAATTTGATCGGGATGCACACCGATGATGTGAAAATGACTATGCCCGGGGAATGCTTCAGTTTTTATGTAATTCTTAAAAAAGAGGGCATAGCTAATTCAATGACAGCACTTTTAACCAATCAGATGACAGGAATCTATGTATGAGGTATGTAACATCTGATATAGAACATGGGAGATACTATTAATTCAATTTTGGAACAGCAAGATAGTATGCTGCATTGTCCATGTATAATTATAATGCTTTGCCCTTTTTAGGATGTGTCATTGGGGGACATGTTAAAACATTGCAAGCTACTGGCTATATATAAATTACATGCCACATTTCATACTCCCCTGTGGCCGATATTTCCAAAATCTTCCACAGGGGTAGTGTGGATTTTAAATGGAATAGCCCAGTATAGCTAGAGGAAGTATATGACACTGATGGTCAATGAGTTACATAAAATTACCTAGTGCTGTGTATAGTTATTACCGTCGATTTGGTTGAAAAAGGAGGTGAGACATGATCAATTCTGTTCAGGCAGTGAAACCTAATGATTTTTCAACTAATAATTCATATCACTTTTGCTCCCTTTACTACTATGTGGAATACAAACATTGTTTGAAAATAGAGTAATTGGCAAAAACAAATCCACAAAAATATGTTATTTATAGATATATACAGAGGTATTTAAAACGTTTATACATCAATATTGTAAGTACTATATGGTGTTAGGGAACAAACCAAAAGATCGATGACGTCCTATAAACGAAACTAGTTTCGTTTAGGGGGGAGGGGTAAAAATACTCGATTACGTTTGTACAAAAACATTTGTCTGAAAAATGTGTCATTATTATTATCATGTCAAAATTTTCAACATTTCATTATTACGTTTCTGGCAGGGAGGGAGGGGTCGGCTGAGAAACAAAACTAGTTGCGTTTATAGGACGTCATCGATCTTTTGGTTTGTTCCCTTGGGCCTAAAAAAAAAGATTTGTATTGCCCTTTTTGACCGACCGTAAAATCTGAAAAAATAGGGTCACATTTTTTTTTTCATATTTGAATTTTCATATTTGGCATAAAAATACACAAAAATGTTTTGCCTGTTTGTAATTCATACTACACAACTTAACTCTGATATATTAAAAATCAAGCTTAAGAAACCATGTTAATCATTGTTTACTATGGTATTTTGTGGTGAACTTGCATTTCTTGATATTGTATGTGGCGAAAAAAGAAAAAGAAAAAGTAAACTGACCGACCTACTGACTCGGTCTTGGAGCTCTAATGGCAATACAATTTTTTTTCTTTTAGGCCTTTTTTGGTTCTACTCAATACTTGATCTCTTAGGCAGGGATGGGAGTTGCATTAAAAAACGATTGCATCAATATTTGATGAGGGGATGGGCTATATTCATCCCTGCAAATGTTGCAAAATGCAAAAAAAGTGTAGTTTTCTTCTCAGTAAGAAACAGCTTTATAATAAGCATATTTTGTAAACAGTCAAAACATTTATTTTGTGTGAAAATTCAACTAAACAATTGTCTTATGGTGCCTCTGCTATTTCGACTGCCAGAAGTAGGTAAGTGCAATAGCTGTTCTGTGAACATTTGGCAATTTACACATAGTATATTGTTCTCATCTACACATGGCAGCTATTGCACTTACCTACTTCTTGCACTGAGCAGTCAATATAGTCAACATATTCTGGGCCCTTTAAGCAGGCCCTGACCACACGCTGTAAGATGCTTGGCTTCAAAAACAGTAAACCAATTTCCATCCCTAAAATGTCAAAAGAAATATATGCTGCTGTTTAATATGTCCTTGCATCCAAATACTTTCTGGTTTCAAAAGTTGAAATACTGCTGGCCAAGTTTGGGCCACAACCTGGTCCAATAGACAGGTCAGCTGTCTGGACAGCAGTGGTCACTGAACGTTCCCTATCAGAGGACTTAAGCTATAGGAAGGGTCACTAAACTTTCATCTTAAAAGGGCTCTAGCTGAAGTGACCTAACCTCAATTTGCAAAATTCACACAAAAAATGACACCCTTACGATAATGACCAAAGACTAGTTTGCGTCTGACGTCACTCTCAATCAAATTCCCTACGATCCTTGATTGGTTAATAGCACGTAAAACAAAGGTCGATTTATCTGGTGCCGATGGGATAAAAGGAATAGCAGAAAATAGCAAAAAAATATGTACTTTTACAAGGCAAAAAGCAACTTTTCTAGGCATTGTTGACATGGTGCCTTCGCGAAAGGAAGTTTCCTACTACAAAGACGTAACTTTTGAGGTGGTTTGTATGTTTGAAGGTGCAAAATTAACAATAAGGCACCCGGTTTTACTGCTGCATTCAGCAAGTCATCATCACGACACTTGTAAACAAACCATGCTCGAGTTTGATTGACAGATGACATCAGACGCAAACTATAGTCTTTTTATCTGTGTCTTCAATTATAGTACTTGCCTAAAGTACAACACAGTATATAAGTATATTCTGCCTATAGTGCTATATATTATAAGCTACATATTATAAAATATGCATTGTCTATATAAGAATGTATAATATATTTTGCAAAAATATTTCTGTATATGCAATATAAAAAGTTTTCTATAACTACATGGTTGTTTTTTAAATATAAACTATTGACTTACTACACACATTTTCAACATTTCGGGACTACATCGCATGACATTTTATTAAACGCACATAAACTAACTGGAATTAATATAACATCCCCACTCTAATTTAAAAAAAAATCTAATGTTATTGATTGTCATGTTTGTAAATGTAAATTAGAAAACAGGCCAGTGGCGTAACTAGGGGGGGCAACTAGCGTGCCCTGGGCGCTACTACTAGGGTGGCCTCACTTAAAAAAATATTGAACCTACCATTTGGCATCCATGAGCATGATTGCAACTTCATAATGTCTTATTATTAAAATACACAGCGTCTAAGATATTCTCGGGTGGGCTCCAATTTTGTTTCTTGCCCGGGTGCTACCAACCCTAGTTACGCCACTGAAACAGGCATATTTGATCATGCACATATTTTTTTTTTGGGGGGCTTTGGGCGCCAGCCCCGGGTAAAAGCAGAGGCGGCCAAAATGAAGGGGTGGCGGAAGAAGAAGGCGGCAAAAACAGGGCAGGAAAAAGCGAATGGGCGGCAAAAAGAATTAGTAAATAAAAAAGGCGGAAAATTTAATAAAGCATAACATTTTTTGAAAAAATGGTACTATACATCAAAATGTGCTGCTTTTAGGCGATAGCGCCTGAAACCTTTTTTTTTTTTTTTTTTGCTCTTCACTTTTATCAAACGACCGAGAAAAAATTTGGGTCAACCTTTTCGGGCTGTTGAGGAAGGGGCGGCAAAATTGAATTTTCTTCAGCCCCCCGGGGTTGGGGCGGCCACTGTTGATGCTATAATGGTCTATTCCAGTTGAAATGTATACACACCCTATGGAAGACACAGCCTTAATCTTCCACGCAAGGAGTGTGAATTTCCCACCTCTACGTCTTAGTGTCCATCGGAGTTGTAATTCTTATGATATATCAATCATAATAACATTATCACTGCAACAAACTTGGTTAAGAAAGTTCTTTGTATCTGATCCAGAATATTCACTTACTTGTGTACGTTTCAACAACACCTGTTGTCTTTATTAACACTTGATGGGTAGTGACTGCTATTGGCAACCAACGCTAGAAGTAGTTCCAGCGTTGATCTTGGAGTTGCCAGTCTGTTTTCCTTCAAGGGATTTTCTTGATCCCTGAGTAGGACTGACTAGTCGCTTGCCAATAGCAGTCACTACCCATCAAGTGTTGTTAAAGACAACATGTGTTGTTGAAGCGTACACAAGTAAGTGAACATCCTGGATCAGATACAAAGAACTTTCTTAACCAGTTTACTATACCGATCCTGATGAATCTGTTCAATCAACTTGAAAAAACATTTGTAAGACATTTTATATTATAATGAATTTCTTACAACTATCTTAAAATTGAAATACTATGTCATTTTCACATTATTACAACTTAATGCTCTGTGTACTGGCCATAGGCTTCAAACCTGAGTATCCCTCCCCCTGGGATTTTACATAATACAACCTATATAATGAAAATCTAAGCAGCAACAACAAATTTAAGAACTATAAATCTATAACTTCTTCATCAAAGCAATGCTAATACTGTAAAACCTTGTCTACAAGCATATAGAATGCGCATGATGAAAGCTAAATTAATCCAGGCGCCATCCAGCGACAAATATATAACATTATTGAGTTTGAGCAACTAAATAAACTAGAAAAGTACATACAAACAAATACTATTGTAAGACCAATCTATTGTTTTGGCATTTACGGGTGGATTGTATAAGTACGCTTTCATCAAAAACACTATATATGCTTGTAGACGAGGTTTTACGGTATGTTATAATAACATTCTTCCATGACAGAAATGTGTGTCCCGGTAAGTAACAAATTATGACACATTTAGCATGTCAATATACTACATAGTACAATCACCAACAATATTTTGTAAATTTGTTATGTGGCTGTCATTTTATCAAAATTATTTTGACAAATATTAAAATTGTTCATCTTTTCTAACAATTAAGTAACAATACATACAGAATGTACATAGATTTCAAAAGCATACAGTTCCAACATTTCTTGCACTCAACAGAATTGGTCATTCCAGCAAAATCCTTGAGTCCCCTTCTAGCTGTGTCTTCCATGAGAAGGGGTTTGTGCAAGCTGTCTGGAATATCCCTCTTCTGCTGTAAACACAATAGTGTTGCCAAAACTTTTCAGTGTCAAGGCGTGGCAAATTGGCTTCCCCAGACTGCGGTTTAACCCTAACACGCCCGTATACTAACAAATACTAATTGACATACATGTATGCGCTGTTCATGCATGCATCCCACGTGGTGTGATGACGCAATCGGCCTAAGTGATATATAGGCACGGTTTCACTGGCCAGCGAAGCCCAAGACCTGTGGCAAAGTGTCGCCGAAAAACAGTGCTTGGCATGCAAGGGGTCTCGGGTTCGAATCCCACACAGAACAAACAACTTCTTTCTTTGTTTTTCTTTCTTTATTCCTTCCTTCTTTCCCAACCGTCGCCAAAAAGCCCCTGGCGGGTTAGGGTTAATGACTCTAATAGCCCAATTTCTAAAACTCCACTGTTAAAATGAATAAACATACAAGCCAGCATGAAAGAATTCACTGGCCATGTATATGCATCTAATCTATGGTATGTAGAAAATACCACAACCTGAAGTTCTTTAATTATCATTAACTGCAAGACATGAAACTGTATCTACATCATTACAATTTTTTCCACAGGAAAGAATCCAGAAATATAAGAAACATTTGTATTGTATTCATAACTTCCATATGTCACACCATACGTGCGTTCCAATCAAATTGCTTGTTAAATGATATACGCACACCGGCACGGAAGTTACTGATATCCATCAACAACTTCCGTGTGTGACAGAGCAGAGGACTACAAGGTACAATGACTTCCACGTGCGCGCATCCTTGGCGCCAAAACATTTCAAGCATGCGCAACTACTGTACATGGAGTGATTTCGCACAGCTGTGATTGGCAAGTCCGTTTTAGCCTGTTTGATTTTTTGAATGGCGAAATGTAACGTTTTTGAGTAACATTTTTCATGTTAGTTTCAACAAATTTCAACGAATGAAATCTTGGGATTTGGTAAAGCGAGAAGTTAAAAAGTGACGGTTATGAATTTGGTTAATAACTTTGCGGCATCAATTATATATCGGGCATTGTGAAAAATCTAAACATTTTGCTTCGGACCTCAAATATTTCTCAATTCCAAAGTCAAAGTGTTTCCATTTTCATAATGCCTTCCAAATAACTGATGCACAGTTACATACTATAATTGTATTGTATTGTATCAAACAATTAGTGAGACATGACCACAAGTTGTTTTGCCAGCAGCTGGTACCAAAGAAGGATGTTTATAAGAGTGATTGGACTTATTCTCTGAGCAGAAACCACAATGATGTTTCACATTATATCAAAGAGTTTTGAATAACTTGCAGAATACTTGACAGAAACAACCTATAGATGTTTGCCATAGTTTGCCAAACCAAAATATGCAAATGTTAGCGTTCTTATACAACATTTGAATGTCTTACGTGAATGCTACAATTTTCAGTATGTTCAGGTTAAAATAATAGAAACCCAAATACACTCAAAATTGTGTGCATAATGCACACAATGTGTGTACCCCCACACACATACATAACTTCATCATGTAAACACAGGCAACCAAGGACGTCAACCCACCCTGCACAAGCTTTTATTATCCAAGTGTGGACACACACGTTTTAGTTTTTTCACCTTAATGTGATCATGGTTACATTTTCACCACCAACACCACCAACAGCCGTTAATGGCATTCTTATGTCATTTTGGATCTAGAAACACTGTCCATAATCTACGCACGTCTGTATGTCCCCACTTACACGGAGATTTCTTATTTGTGCGTCCTTGTTTGCCAGTGTTTACAAACGCACCCCACACACCTACAAATACACCCCTTCACATCTTAAATCACTATACATTATTCGTCATGACTTTGTTCTTAAACCAGTTTGTAACATTCTCCTCGTTATCTTTGAGCCAGTCAATATTCATTTGCATGGTCTCCATGGCCTGATTGATAGCTCGCTTCCCAGACTTAGCTTCTTTCTGATTTTTAGATAAGAAGGCTTGTATCTGTTAAAAAGAAGGAAAGAAAGCAAGTTATAAGAATGTGTAAGATACTGAAAGGTTTTTGGTATGTATTTGTGTATTGCAGGACCTCTTGGATATCAGTACTTTTGTCAATGAAGGAGCTGTCCTGCATGGAGAAGTTCAAATAATTCAACTACATCAATATTCTCGGGTAAAATATTCAGATAAAATGGCAACTAGATTTGGCACAGCGAGGACAAAATCCCAGTCCTCGCTTTGTGAATAGGTGCACTGGATGACACTCTTTCTGTAGGGGGTATAGGGGAGATATGGGTGATTTCCTCTCTTCATATAAGTTATTCAGAAATGTCCTCGTTGTGAAAAATGGCTTCACTTTGAGTGTGTGAAACTCACTCTTGTCCATGCTTTGAATGCCATGTAAAGCCCTCTTCCTTAGTAAAAGTGGCACAATTGTGATTTTACCCATTCGTCGTTAACTAAACATATCTCGAGATTAAAACAAGTAAATTGAACAGAGCAAACGGCATTTGAGAGCTAAGACTACGCCCTTGACGTTGATGTAAGCATCATGTCACAACGGTATTTTCTAATTGCCAAAGAGGCCGCTTTTTACTTGTACAATTTTTTTTGAGACAGGCTGTATAATCATGTATTCAGGAATTCTTACATAGGTTTAATGCCTTAAGGAATTCTTACGTAGGCTTACCTGATCAAATTCAAACTGCGACGATATACTGAATGTGACAGCCCCTATGAGATCAGAAAGATCAAATGAGGACTGGCCAAACCTGTAGAAAACAATGTACAAATCAAACTTAGATGAAGTTTTTTTCTGCATGCACATATTAATGGTACAAATAATTTGTTCACTAATTTTAACAAACATTTATGATCTGATAGAATTCCACCAGTCTTAAGCTTATGTCTGATATTATATATATCATTAAGAGTTTTGACTTTCATACTAAGAGACATTCAGTGAGTGAAAAATGGAAGAATTAATTTAGGGGATCATTAAAAAATATAAATAAATAAATAAATAAATGTTGGCATAATAGTGCCTTTCATGTGTATCAAAGCTGTCATTTCAATATGTCAGCTGCCATACAATGCCCAAGGCATGTTCATACCTTTGGGTGGTGCTCAATGGACAATATTCATAACAACTCCCCATTTCGCCCCTGGGTAGAGAGAGGCAAGGGACGTAAAGCACCTTGCCCAAGTGCACAACATGATGGCACCGCTGGGGCTCGAGCTCACAACAGTACAGCACAGGTGTTTTTTTTGTTGTTGTTAATACCATCTAAATAAACCACATTTCAGGCCTAACACTACTGAGGTCAGTGGCGTACCGTGGCCGCCCCAACCCCGGGGGGCTGAAGAAGAAACAATTATGCCGCCCCTTCCTTAACAGCCCGAAAAGGTTGACCTAATTTTTTCACGGTCGTTTGAAAAAGTGAAGAGCAAAAAAAAAACAAAAAAAAAAAAAGGATTTTAGGCGCTAGCGTCCCAAAAGCAACCTTTTTTCAAAATTTTTTATGCTTTTTCAATTTTTAGCGCCTTTTTCTTTGCTAATTGTTTTGCCGCTTCTTCGTTTTTGCCGCCCTGTTTTTGCCCCTTCTTCTTCCGCCGCCCTTTGTTTTTGCCGCCCTACTTTGATTCCCGGGCTAGCGCCCAAAGCCCCCCCAAAAAAAAAAAAAAATACGCGCATGGATAGTGTAAAGTTTGGGATGAGTCTGTCAATCATGTAACTATGGTATTATAATTACCTATCAATAATGACATCCCAGTTATCAATGACAAATTTGATAGCGGCGCTGGCCCCTGCTTGATGACTAGCGACGGATGATATCACATTAATGCAGTCTTGTTGACGAATCTGAGTTTTATCTATGGACAGATACAAGTACCTGCAAAATAGGACAAAAATGAATGGTATTAATTGGGCTATTCCAGTTGAAATCCACACTACCCCTGTGGAAGATTTTGGAAATATCTTCCACAGGGGGAGCATGTTTTTAAAATGTAATTGGTCAGAGTTAATCATTTTGAAACCCATACTCCCCCTGTATTATGGCTTTACCTATATCTTCCACAAATGGAGTGAGTATTTCAAATGGAAGTTACCCAATTGTCTATTGTATTCAAAACTCATACTCCCTCTGTGGAAGACTTCAGCTAAATCTTCCACAGGGGTAGTGTGGATTTTAAAGGGAATAGCCCATTGTTATAATATGGTTATCAATATTTAAATGTACAGAAGAAAAAGAAAAGCTTGTGGGGTAATGCACAAATCAATTGTAGTCCCGGCCCCCTGGGGGCCGGGGATAGCGGGGACCTACCCGGGGATGTAATTTTGGAAACTGTTACAAACATGTTACAGTCCCAGCTTAGTCCCCGCAGGGCAGGACACTATTTCTGTGTACATCCCGGGGTACATCCCCGGCCAAGTCCCCGCACCCTAGCCCCGGGCACCATGTACGAAGTCCGCAAGTGATTCACCCGCAAACGACACGGCAAAGTTGTGAGTACTCTTCTATTACGTCCCGGTACACTCCCGGGTAGATCCTGGCCTGTTTGAGAGGCATTACATCCCGACACTCCCCCACTACGCCCCCGCACTGTGGGGACACATTGAGCTGTTACATCCCCGGCCAAGTCCCGGCTCGGACCCCGCTATTGCCAGGCCCCTGGGGGGGGCCGGGACTACAATTGCTTTGTGCATAAGGTTTATCCACAGCAGCCAGTGAGAAGGATGAAAGGGGAGGGATGGAAGGGGATGGCATTTACCCCCAAACTTGGGTATTGTCCCCTCCCCACTGGTTGCCAACAGACAAAAAATCACCAACAATCTCACTATTTGGGGAGAAAAATGCTACATTTTAGGTACCACATCCAATTTTGTCCTATAGAACTATCGGTGCCCGGTTATGTACCGATGACTCTTAACATCACTCCCTGGAGCTATAATAAATTGTATCAAGTATAATAGTTAACAGTTGCATAGTGTTATTGTTATTCATTCAAATAAAAAACAAATGCACTGTACAAATATTCAGGGTACGATAAAAAGTACCATCGGTACTTCTTCGGGCACCGATAGCGCTATAGGACCAAAAAAGATGTTGTGCCTTAGGCAATTATTCAAATTTGTGCCCTCCCCCATATTTCATTTCCGCTGTCCCACTGCTATGCTCTCATGTTCGCTAGTATCAGCTCGGTATATCATTTGTATATATCTTTTGTAGCATTCAATTTTTGGTGGGTATGATTAAGGGATCTAAAATGAGCGTTTATTGCGTTTCGACAGTATTTTGTGTGGGACATGAGAGCACCTCAGACCTATCGAATTGCATTCTGAATACGAAGCATGTCTTTCTGATATCAACAAATTTTCATTTTTGAAAATCACAATATAATACAAATTTTATGACAAATTATAAAAATTTGATATTTTTCAAATTTCTGATATATAACAGTCCTCAAAGTAAATTATATAAATCTAATGATATATTCTTAAAGTGTATGTAGCAGGGAGGAAAAGCCGACGGTCAATTGAAAATTTTGACCTTTCATATTGAAGATATGGATTTTTTTCCCAAAAAGACCTAATTTTTCTTGGTGTTTTGGGAAAAAAAAATCCATATCTTCAATACGAAAGGTCAAAATTTTCAATTGATCGTCGGCTTTTCATCCCACCTACATACACTTTTAAGTATCAATCATCAGATTTATAAAGTTTACTTCAAGTACTGTTAAATATCAAAATATCAATTTTAATGATTTGCCATAAAATGTGTATTACATTGCAATTTCAAAAAATCAAAATTATTTGATATCAAAATGACATTCTTCGTATTCAGAATGCAATTCGATATGTCTGATGTGCTCTAATGTCCCAAAATAAATACTGTCCAAACGTTCATACCCCAGCCCTTAATGCTTGGTACATTGATGCTATATAATATGACAGCAATATCCCACGCATCAATCGTACCCACCAAATGATATATCACCAATCTTCTTGATTGCATTACATGATACCTACCACTTCTCTCCCACACATAAAACTAACATCCACAAACACACAGTAAAACCAATTTGCTTAGCATTCAATCATGTACCTTTTTTCTTTTTTTCAATTTTATTATTGATACTTAAGGGCTCTGGTAGCAACATTTGGACAGTATTTTTGTGGGATATGAGAACACATCAGACATATTGAATTGCATTCTGAATATGCAGAATGTCCTTCTGATATCAAATAATTTTGACTTTTTGAAATTCACTATAATACACATTTTATGGCAAATGATTAAAAATTGATATTTTTGATATTTTTTGATATTTTTGATCTGTTAAAACAGTCCTTTAAGTAAACTTTATAAATCTAATGATATGTACTTAAAGTGTAGGTAGCTGGGATGAAAAGCCGACAATCAATTGAAAATTTTGACCTTTTGACTTGAAGATATAGATATTTTTCCCTAAAAACACCAAAATAAAAAGGTCTTTTTGGAAAAAAATGTATATCTTCAATATGAAAGGTCAAATTTTTCAATTGATTGTCAGCTTTTCATCCCAGCTACATACAATTTAAGTACATATCATTAGTTTTATAACATTTACTTCAAGGACTGTTAAATATCAAAAATTTTATAAATATCAAATTTTAATAATTTGTCATAAAATGTGTATTATATAGCGAATTAAGAAAAAAAATTGATATCAGAAGGACATTCCGCATATTCAGAATGCAATTTGGTGTGTCTGATGTACTCTCAGCTCCCACAAAAAATACTGTGCAAACGTTAATATCCGATTCCTTAATGGCACCATACATGTATAGTTCCAATACCATTGCCATACATGGCATCTACACCCCCCATATATACACCTTCACTACGTGAGTCAGTTTGACGGTGACCAAAATTCCTCCCCACAAAAGCAATATGCGTAAAGGAGATGGATTAACCTCCAAGCTGTATGCATACAGTAGATGACTGTATCTATTGTTATGCAATATGCCTTACCTTGTGGGAAGGAATCTTGGTCAAACTGACTTCCGGTAGAGTAATCCCGGGGAGTAATCCAGAATCCATGTGTAACAATATAGTCACTACTTGCCGGTATTACCTTCATACAAGCATACTCAGTGTTAGCCTTTTTTATGTCAAGCATATCTAGGGTTTAACAGCTGAAATCTAGGAGATAAGGCTGACAAAACTTCAGCCAGGCACAAGTGACCTGGTGATGAGGGTCGCCATAGATAGCTGGTCAAGGTATTTTTACAGGACAGGCCAACAATCGATCTTATTACCCTGATCAGTACCGAGTGTAATAAAGTCTTTGATCATGGGTCATCTGCCCCACCTTTACCTGATGAGCCATGGGGAGAGCGGATATGATTTTTTGTTCCTGCAGGAACTTGAACCCGGGACCTCTCACACCAAAGGCAAAGACCTTGAACAGTATGCCACGCTGCTCCCTGCCTTGTAGTATCAAGATAATATACATCTTGTTAGGCCAAAAAAAAAGTTGTTTGTTTGTCCTCCAAATTCATTTTTTTTTTCAGATTTGGAGTATCTCTGGACCTAGCTAGAGCTAAATACTAAGATCTTTCATGGTTGAACGTAAAAAAGCCCCCCAAAAAACAAAAACATTTAGTGTCTTCAATGTGCAAAGTTATAACTTGTGTTCATGTCATAGTCTATTATTTTTAGTGACTTCAAAATACATTGGATTTGAAATCATTAAAAGACTATGACATGAACACAAATTATAACTTTAACTGCATATTAAAGAAACAAAATGTTTTTTTTAAAGTCACCATGAATGATTGTAGCATTTAGCTCTATACTAGCTAGGTCCAGGAATACGCCAAATCCGAAAAAAAAAAAAAAATAAATAAATAAAATAAAAATCCGCCCATCGACGTTCTCTTTCAAAGCTGTGGAGGACAAACAAACAATTTTTTTTTTGGCCTTACCAACTAAAGCCCTCTAATGAACTCTCAACAATAGGCTACAGTAATTTCATGTATGCTTAAATAATGATATACATACTTACTTGTTTATTAACATTGGATTATAAGTACAGGCTAAAGCCCTTTGTAGCATTCTCTTTTCGGTGGGTATAATAGACGATTGATACTGCTGCCATACAAAGTTCCAATCCTCTTCATTGCCATACATGATGCCTCCACAGTACACTGTCCTCTTCAGGTTTGCACTCACGCTGGGGAGATGGTAAAACAATAGTAGTATGAAATAATTATAAGTTAACACTAATGCCACAGTTGCTTTTTGGTGAGGGGGAAGGAAAGAATGAAGGAAGGAAGAAAGAAGAAGAAGAGAAAACTTTTATTATCAGGTGCGGTTTTGAACCCCCGACTTCAAGCTTTCCGTCACCATATGACTGCTTGTGCCCACACTTTCTGAATAGAGTTTTTTTGATGTTTGGTACGATTAGGGTTAATAAATGTGTATCACTTTCTGGGAGTGCAATTGTATAAAATAATGTATGTGTACTGAGATGATAATATATCTAATGCACAAGCCCACAGGAGACAAGTAGTGCATTAGATTAAAAACGGGTGTGTGAGTCCTCGGTTAGATCCTCGTTAAGTCGAGGTCCTCGCTTGGAGGTATTTACAAACAGGTGTGTGTGTGGGGGGTGAGGATCAGAATTTTTTCTCAACAGTTTATTTTTTATTTTTAAGAATTTGGAGTGTCTCGACCCCAATACCTCCCTCTTGCAACCAAAAATAACCAATAACCAACATTTTCAGGTATAGTTTCATTCGTTGCACAATTTCTTAAACCTTATCCATAATTTTTATGCCCTTTTTTCATTAATAATTCTTCTGGCCGCCCCTTTTTTCTTTCATAATTCTTCTTGCTGTTCTGCCCATTCGTTTTTGCAGTCTCCTGCTTTTACCCGGGGGGGGGGGGTGCCCCCAAAGCTCCCCAAAATATGCACATGAGCATGTTCGTCTTTGTTGCTTCTGCAGGTTAACACATCTGTGGGCTGTGGAATTGGTCATTTTTAGCTATCAAACTGTACCTACTTCTGTGCCTACATTCATTGTTTGTTGTCCCCCCTGCAAGTTAGTGTACCTTGCTCTATTTTCAGTTGATCCAATATTCAAGGTACATCCTCTTGTATCATTTATTAATCCTTCATGTTTCTTTTAATGTCCTTGTCCATTGGATTCATCATTGCCTACATTTTTTTGTTTTGTAGCATAAGTCAGCGGGAACTTACGATTGATTGTTTTCTTTCCATGTTTTGAATTTCATTTTAGCTTCTTCAACTGACTTGGGATGGCCATATAACACTGCTCTGTAGAATGCACTGTCTCGTAAAAACCTGCAGAGAAAGTACAACAGAATAGAACACAGAAAAAATTGAGTTAGCCTTTCGCCATTGTTCATCACCGTTTAACAACGATGCATCCACATTGTCTGCATAGTTTACTTTGCGAGAGCAGTAAACACGCCATTAAATAATGGTGAAATATGATTGAATCCCTTTCAACAACTAAAACAAGCTATAGATCGTCTAATTCACAGGATTATTTCATGAGGAATGCCCAGTTTGGTCATTGCCACTCAACATTACTAGAAAATCAGTGATTTTTCTGTTATTTTTCTGTTGATATCAGCAATAGAACTACAGAATAAAATAGCAATATTTAGCCGCTTCTTCCAAAAAAAGAATTCAACATGTAAGCGCACACAAATTCCCAGACTTCTCCGTGGTCCACTTTCCCATTTTGCATATTCTTCCCCCTGGCTATTACAAAGCATAAAATGCTGATTTGTATTAATTTGTGTGCAATTGTTAGATTTTCAAATCTGATATTTTCAGTCACTGTACTTCCTCTGTTTGTTAGCTTCCTAAGTGGACTACTTACTTTGGATTGCGGTTAACATTCTTAACACGGGTCTCTATGTAAAGATACACAAATTTCTGGCCTAACTAAAATTGGCCATGATGTAAGGCATCTTTAAATAGATCTGGCTTGTGATTGGTCGCCCAGATCTCGCTATGGTTTCAATCTTCCGGACATGTGCCATTAGTTGTTGAAAATTAAATTACCAATCCAGAAAAAAATTCTGTCATCTACTTGAAAGGATACATTTTAAAAATAGAACATTGCAATTTTTGTTTAAAGTATGCTTTTATCTTTATTATATTGCATTCCAAATTTCCTTTTTCATATGTTGTATAAGTACATTCACACTGGGTATTCCAGTTGAAATCCATACACCCCCTACGGAAGACATGATCTAATAATCTTCCACACAGGGGGTGTAAAGTTCAAATAAGAGTCACCCACTCAGGTACCTGCATTTGAAATTCACACTCCCTGTGTGGTAGATTAAGCTCATGTCTTCCATAGGAGGTGTATGGATTTCAACTGGAATAACCCATTTTACAATTGTAAGGATGTTATAGTAGAGTCAAATCACTGAAAAGGCTATTCCAGTTGAAATCCTTACACCCCCTATGGAAGACATAACCTTAATCTTCCACACAGGGAGTGTGAATTTCCACAGGGGCTACCTGAATAGGTGACTCCATTTGAAATCTACACCCCCTGTGTGGGAGATTAAGGTCATGTCTTCCATAAGGGTGTATGGATTTCAAATGCAATAGCTCATTCACCATGCTACTTTAAGTAGTTAACAAAATTGGATACTTTTCTTTTCAAAATTAAGAGTCTTACTTCTTAAGATGTTCACCGGTGTCCTCCCAGCCAATTTTCTTTAGCAAATTGTCCAGCAACTTCAGTGTGTATTGCTACAAGAAAAGGATGAGAATTCAATAAAAACTTGATAGTTAGCATATGTGCTTACTACCAAGCCCTTTTAAAACATGCAAACATGAAGAGCCCCATCCACAAAAGTGTAAAGGGTTTTGATCAAATCATCGATACACATAGTTATATACGAACAAGTAAACCTGCAAATGTGTGTCTCAACCCCCCAGCTCAGTTGGTAAAGCACCAGGCTAATCTATTAAGAATCTCAGTATATTTGTTAAATCAATAAAGTTGAACTTGGGTTTAATAAAGCTGCGTAGCCTTAATAAGGTAAATTTAACCAGATTTTGTTTACATTATCTGTTGAAATGTAATGTGATGAAACAAAATCAGTCGGAAATCGGAAATATTGATTCTGAGATATATATTTCGTGAGGGTTTTATTTTCGCGATAAGAGCTCCAACCAGTATAGGGAGGGACTGGGTAATCGCGAAAATAACATTCACGAAAATGTGTCTCTCACTCCAAATCGCGAAAATAACTGTACGTGAAAATTACTACTTAGGCCTATACAGTAGCCAATCAAAGTAAGTATTTCATTTTGTTTCCTATTGTTTTGGAAACTCTTTAACTGCTCATATCGTTTGAACTGGTTGTCCAAATTCAATGGGGTTTTATGCAAAATGTAGCTTTACAAATGCTGTTTACATGCAATCCTAGTAGAAAATGTCCAACTTCAGACTGATTTTGCTTGATCACACCACATATAATATATCAATGTGTCAGGAGGTGTCCAATGCCCACATAATGCAAACACCTCTGTTGATGACAGCACGTAACTCCATATCAAGAAGTGTTGCATGAACTTTTTGCAAGAGAATTATCTTGTACCTGACAGTTAGGCTGTCACCCTCATTTGCAAACTGTCTGGGTAGACGACTAAGGAACTTATGTGTCAAAAAGTGTCAGACTTTGCCACCAGATTTTGGCAATCTGAGACTGCAAAATTGTGTCCAAATTGACCTTTTGACTGTGTTTGTTATTTAACACATATTTTTAGAGCCTCAGAGCACAATCTTGTCACAACAGCATGGAAAACAGGCGAAATAATTTTTAACCTTAGGGTACACTTTTGCACTGCATTTGGAAAGTTGTAGTTGCAGAGCAATCTGAAATGCAGTCTCAGACAATCAACACATAAAGTCAGTACAATGTGGTATCGCAATTTTGCACCGCACTTTGATAAAGTTGTATTGCAACAGGAATATTTTGGGGTGCAAATAGCACTGCGATAGGGCTTACTTTGAATGCTGGCACCAATAGTTAGTCACGCTATGGCGCACAACCAAAGCTGATAAAGAATATTTCCATGAGTTCAGCATGCTATGAGTGCTTTTAGTTTTTTGGTTGTCACTTTATTATTATTATTTTATTATTTATTCTTTCTTTATTGAGGGTAATACTGCTTCAGTGACAAGCACTGCTTTTCAAGCAGGCCCTCTAGAAGCATAAACACAAATACATGTACAGTGTAGCTGACTGGAGGCTTTAGTCTACCTGATAGTATGGGAATCCCTCTTTGCTTCTCAACACAACACCAATAGAGCCCAATCCAGCGAGGGCAGAAGACCAAGGGATATAGTCATCTTCTTTATCTAGATACTCTGAAATTTCCAGCGGAATGGTGTAATCAAGTTGATTTGACCTGAAATAAAGAAGCAAGATGATTGGAAATATATAAGCCTATGTGATGTGATGTGATCAAGCAAAATTAGTCAGAAGTCGTAAATATTGATTTTGAGATATAGCCAAACAAAGGAAGTATTTCATATTGTTTTGGAACCTCTTTAACTGCTCATATCTTTTGAACTGGTTGTCCAAATTCAATGAGGTTTTCTGCAAAATGCTGTTTACAATCCTATAAGAAACCGAAAACTGAATATGTCCGACTTCAGACTGATTTTGCTTGATTACACCACATGAAAAAAAGATCTACAACAATTGGAGGTTCGTAATCACGCATGACTCTTTTCCATAAAAAAGAGTGCACACAAGTAAATAGGAATTTCCTATACCCTTTGGAGGAAAATCCTAGAGAAAATCAGAAAGTGGTAAAGTGGCATAACACTTAAAGTAATACATTAGAAAAGGCTTAAAACCCAACTATATTTGGCCCTGATTCATATGAATTTCTCATTTAGGCCTAGGAAATAGATTGTACATGAAAAATGAGCAGGATCTGACTTTCTATAAAGATTTGGCAAAGCTTTCAAAATGTGTTACATTTTAGAAACACCAAGCTATTTTCAAGTTGACGTATAGGCTTATCTAGTTGGAAATTTACTGCGAAAAGTCACTGGACTTCATATGTTTTCTCTGCACTGGCTGTTTTTATCTGACCTTTAACCTGCAGAAAGTGTAAGTTTTGAAGAGCTGACTCACTCTCAAGTCAAGAAAATGATGTTTTTGTACAGAAAGTTAATGGTGTGCACCCAAAAGGACACATTGTTGTTATGGATTATTTGCAGCACCTACCAATACAACTAGCTGGCAATACAGCAAAAAGATGGGTGCAGTGAACCCTCTTTCAAGAGGTAAGACATGCTTATTTTGCTCTGAGCTTATCTTGTTTGCTACTGAGTTCTATTTGAACTTGCCTTCAGTTTTTGACTTGGAATTTGTTTTTAAACTACAGCATGTAGTTTTTGTTCTTTGCTTTTATATTTTGTTGTCTGTCCCTGAAGAAGCTATTTGCGGACCCCTGTTCTAATGCCTACATTTGCTGTTTTTGCCCCCCCCTGCATATTGTCTAGTCTGTTTTTTACTTGTTTGTGATTGATAGTGTGCTCAGGCCATAATGATAAAAACTCACCATGCTAGATTAAAGGCATCATCAATAATACCAGATTTATCCGTAGGGTTGAACACGGTGTGGTCTTGTTTAAGTTGGCTCTTTAATCGCTGCCAGTTCTGGGCGTAAGTAATTCACACGATAGAAACCATTCTGCTTGTAGTTTGCTTTATACCATTGTACATTCGGATTTATTGTTAGAGTAGCAGAATCTGTATAATTAAAAATGAAACAATTATGAATTAAAGATCCATCCAGTTGACCAGGCAAACTTAAGGGCAACCCAATTAAGTAGGCTTAAAATAATATAAATAATCAAGTCAATGTTCACCTCTAGACCACCAAACATTACACAGCTCCCAACTTAATGTTTTCCAGATATTTGGAGCAGACTTAAGCATTTACCAAAGCATAGGGCTCAGATATATAATTTTGGGGTACTTTTTGGCAACAAAGAATTGGGGGGGTCTAACCCCATTCTGACCCCATACCCCACCCCCAGCGACGGCCCTATCACTGTGCGGACACAGCACAGAGTGACTCAGAATATAATTTCTGCATTTAGCAGTTCAAACAGGGATTAACCAATTTGGGATATGACAGCTAGCATAGGAAAAGCTACAACAGATGCCAGTGGCCTGAAGTTACTTTGCAGGAAAAGCCTGAAAAAGTGTGCAAATGTGGGCTATAAATCCTTAAAATAGGCTGAAATAAATGAAAGTGTGGAAATTAGGAGTAACAGAATGTAGGAAATCAGGCAATTGCCTGAAACCTGGCAACCCTGACTGCTATGTAAGGCGCCATTACCCTTGCTATCGCGTAGTCTTTGAACGCTGCAACGATTTACCAGCTCATCATGCTCAACATTCAAGCACTGAAATGGCCATCTGCTGCATTAACCGTTAAACTTTATAGAGCCAGCTATGATCAAGGGGAATGAGTCACATGTCGGCAATTTTCAATTTGAAGTTTTTTACATCATTTTCTGGCAGCTTATGAATGCAAACCCCATCAAAATCGGACATCTGGTTACTGAGTTATGAGCAATTTATTAATGGATGAAAACAATATAAAACAAAAGAATTTAAATAATGTTTTTGCCAATATCTCAAAAACAATTTTAGCGACATCAGACTCATTCCTCTTGATCATGTCACATATGTGTATTTTATCAACTGTTGCATGAAAAGAAAATTGATTTGTTAATTTCCAGAGCTAGCACAATCAACATGAACTTAATTTGATAAAATACAGAAAATTGACCAAGGTCCATCCAAAACTACAAAGAAAATACTGCTACGTTCCAGAGATATTGCTCAATCATAATATGTCCTGTTACTTAAGACTAGTCTCCTCAGCAGCCAATTTGGTTCCGCTCCTTTCACACAAACAGTGTGCCAATGACAACGTATAATGCCATTTCTGATTGTTAAGAGGGCTACTATATAGGCCTATGTAAAGTCTATAGACCGAAGCTTGAAAGGTTGGATCCGGGAACTGGATTGACCTCAGGGTTGAACTCCTGGCCAAATAAATCAGCTGTGCGAGCAGCATCGAAAACCCACCAGTATTATAGCATTTTAGCATGACAATTTCCATAACAAATTTGGATGATACATGTAGCCAAAAAGTTTAAAGGTAAGCTATGTCCATTAAAATTGTTCAAGCAGCCGATTTAATTAACCAATTGCAAGCCTTGTTGGAAGTTGTGCTGGATGATGTCATAAGAAAAGTGTTAGCCACTCAATAAAATCTTGTTCGTTATCATTGGCAGACTGTTTGTGTGGAGGGAGCGGAACCAAACTGGCTGCTGTGGAGACTAATGTAAAACTTGCAGATATAGTCTAATCAGAACATCACAATGATGGTGTTATATGAAATGTTTGTCCATCACTTATTACAATAGATAACAATAGATAACAACAGACTGACCTTGGTCCTTGGTAAACAGTGTCTTCTGACTTTCACTTATTCTTTGTGTATCAGGTTTTGGGTCACTGGAAGTTACTACTGTGAGTGGAATGGTCCATTTGTAGCTATAGGAATGATATAAATTATATGATACAAATCCATTAGAGTCACGCGGTAGCCGTGACCAGCAAGTTTTTAAAAAAGACTGATAAAGAAGACTAATAACAGATGCTCCCGCGAGACTATATTTACAGCTAACATTAAAACACTTGACTTCTATTGTTCGATGTTATTTTTCGCTCAGTACAAAATGTGTCTAAAACCATGCTAAATGTTATTTACAGTCCCATGTGTAATATCTTGACAACTCATTAATTCAAAAAGGGCCACCAATCCTACAGTCAATCATTGTTCGTAATAAACAAATATTTTTGCTTCCATTTCACGCGGTATTTCATAGCGAAAATTAGTTGCAAATCATACTGATCCAGAATTTTTAGACACTGCTACAGGTCTACCTGGTTATCACCTTCACACTACTTTTTCAGATTCACTTCCAATTATACCCTAGCAATTTCTGAAATACCGTCCATATAAAATTCACCCCATTCGCCAAAAAATCAAGTTTTTCACAATTCTTTTGTTCTTTTCGGACGACACATCAATTCATATAATAAATATTGTACATCGACACGCAATTTCGCAGCCGAGTCTCGTGGTGTAATGGTTAAGGCATTGAACTCCTAATCCGGGGACTCGAGTTCGAAATCCGATGACCAACTTATTTTTTCAATATTTTATTAAACAATAATTTTATTGTCATTAATCAAGGATAACACAATTTTAATCATCCAGTGCTATTATGATATTATTTTTTTTATCAAAGCAAGATGTTACCAATATTTTTCTCATTTTAGTTCTGTCCTACCACGGGCGATTCGCATGATAATAGGACAATAAAACATGTGATATGTATGAATGGTTGTTGAATCGATCTAGAGACCTGTCCCTTTGTCATCTTCAGCTATCGTAGAACTGTATTCCAACATGACTGTCATTTCAATTGTTATACCGTTCCGGTTGGTTTATTGCATACACTCTATAGGTAGGGATGACCAATGAACCATCAACTTGATTAGAACACTCCCATAGACATGCAGGGAGCTCAACTGTGCACTGCTTGCACATACATTTCTAAATTGATCTCATTCTTTTATTTTTCAATATTTTTCTGTAAAATTTGGGAAGTTACTGCCAATTATATTTTGTAACTATCTTGCAAATTACAGCAACATAACTTATTTTGTTTTTCTGTAAGTGCGAGTCAAAATTGGTCCATCGCCACAGTGCGCTTAATTGCCAGTGGCTGAGTTTAGCACTGCTCAAGAATGGCACAAAATATTCAAATCAGTAAGATCAGGTGAAAACGTGGCCTACTGAGCTGTAATTTGGCAGAGTTGCCAGTAATACCTCTATCATACCCTCTGTAAAAAGGTTAAAAATTGAACAAGTAGATCTCGAGTTACAAATTAAATCACCAGCTTCCCTTTGGAATTTTTATATTCCTTTCAAATCATGTTAAGAAGACACCTTTCTGAACATAAATGTGAAGTTTCGTGCTCATTCGATGTATTGTTCACCTGATCTTAACCCTAAACGTTTTCTTATATTTAGGCCTATAACATCTACAACTTGCTGCTGGCTATACCTTGTTTAGGACTTTCAAAAGAAGTACCTGAATGTGCAACCATAACTGTTTCAAAATAGCCCACGATAGTCATGCAGGTAACTCCGAGGTCAAGCATTGAATTGGTTTGAACAAAGATACTCATAATGTATTGAGTGCTACTTTGGTTTGAATGAGGAATACTACAGGAATACACATGAGCATGATGAGGATAATCTCTATTGTTGTGAATGAGTCAATGACCTTCAAACCTTAAGATTTTGTTTACATACACCTACTAATTGGTCATATTAAACCCAATAACATTGAAATTCTTGGTTGTGAAAAAAAAGTTCACATAGTGCAATTTTGATTTTGTGCCATATCGGCTATCTTGGATGATTTTTGGCAAATGTCCTCTAAATGCATGATTTCAATGCCTTGGTTTGAAAAAATAAGTTATGCCAATGACTAGTTAAGTGCCATTTCATAAGAAACCCCTTTGCTCCGTTCACAATATGCTTGTTTCATGTTTGCAAATATGTTAAAATAAAGAAATATATAAAGGTAAATATATGCTTATGCCAATTTTGCTCCTAACTGCTATTTTTGGACCTTGTCATTTTATTTCATTCCAATGACCGGTCAGAAAGGGAAACTTTGATAATTCATAATTCGAAAAGTTTTTGACCGATTTTGACCATTTAACCACCAAAATACTTCTGTTGATTAGTTCTACTCAGAAAACAATCTTTTGTAGCAATAGGGTCAACATGAAATTTTGATGGTTATCCCTACTATAGGTGTGAAAAATTATTATAGTATGGAAGGCCAGCAGGGACAAAAACGTATCCAAAAAGATACAACCAAATATGGAAGGACACTAAAGTCATTACGTAAAGGCAAATTAGCAAAGCGGCAAAAATACCCAAATGCCTATTAAAAGGAGGGCCGGGACTGTCCCCACCACAGACACACGGAACCCCCGCAGGGCTACAAAAACTACAATCATTAAAACATAATTATCTTGCTAAGTCGTGGCACTTAGACGCTTCCGTAGTATAAGCCTTGCTACATATACACGCATTTCTCAGCTTCAATTCCAAGTAAATCGCACTGACTCTGTATCTCGCTGGCATCGTCAACATTGGGTATGTGTTGTTCATATTTACATTTTCTTAGTTGCCTTGAATAAAGTTTATTAAAATGTATATGTATCCCTATTAACATTACAGTCACGCGGTAGCTGTGACCAGCAAGTTTTAAAAATAACGGCTGATAAAGTTTTATTAAATTATTTACTGTCATAAATCAAGGATAACATATAATTTCAAACATCTATGTTTCGTTTTATTCGTTTTATGGAGTACTTCCTAACCCGATGACTTTCCAAACTTAAAGCTGCTTGGCTACATTCATAAAAAGAAATAAAATCCACCAAAAAAACGTTGACAACGTAAAGAAAGCAGCAACTTTAAAAAGCCCCCACCTCGGCTCACTTTTTGAAACTTGGTCCCATTTTGAATACTAAGTATCAACAGCAAATCGGTGTTTTTAACGTTTAAACAATAGCATCATTGCCATTAACATGCCTACTTATTATAAAACAAAACATATATAGGATATTGGCCATGAACAACATAATAACCTTTCTGATCGTTCCAGAATGCTAACAACTTAATATCGCATCGGCACATTAAAGATACATAACACTTCTGGAAATGTTTTAAGTTGATAATTATGACAAAGTTTAAATCAGTATCTTTTACAAATGGGACCAAGTTTCAAAAAGTGAGCCGAGGTGGGGGCTTTTTAAACTTGCTGCTTTTTACGTTGTCAACGTTTTTTTGGTGGATTATATATTACATCCGTTATTGTTTAGGTTTCGGTTGTGATAAAAATGTTTTAATGGCATGAAATGTTGGGTTATATGGAGGTCATGGAAACATTTTAAAAACATTTTGTATGAAAACACACAATAACAACATGTTCAAAATGTTGTCAAAATGTAAGTAGAAATGTGTTTTTGCAAGCATTTTGTGCTACACACTTAGATAACATCATGTTAGAATATTTTGCAGTAAGTTATGAAAACGCTTTATACCTTTTATGTACCCTTCATAATACTTTTTACTTAAACGTTTTCTGGCAACCTTTTCTAATCTTTTGTGAATAATGTTAAAAACATTTTAAGGGATCTAGAATGAGCGTTTATGGCGTTTTCGACAGTATTTTTTGTGGGACATGAGAGCACCTCAGGCGTATCGAATTGCATTCTGAATCTGAAGCATGTCTTTCTGATATCAAATAATTTTCATTTTTGAAATTCACGATATAATACAAATTTTATGACAAATTATTAAAATTTGATATTTTTCAATTTTTTGATATATAACAGTCCTCGAAATAAAGTTTATAAATCTAATGATATATTCTTAAAGTGTATGTAGCTGGGAGGAAAAGCCGACGATCAATTGAAAATTTTGACCTTTTATATTGAAGATATGGATTTTTTTCCCAAAAAGCCCATTTTTTTTGGTGTTTTGGGAAAAAATCCATATCTTCAATCTGAAAAGGTCAAAATTTTCAATTAATCGTCGACTTTTCATCCCACCCACGTGACACTTTAAGTATAAATCATCAGATTTATAAAGTTTACTTCAAGTACTGTTAAATATCAAAAATATCAATTTTAATGATTTGCCATAAAATGTGTATTACATTGCAAATTTCAAAAAATCAAAATTATTTGATATCAGAAGGACATTCTCCGTATTCAGAATGCAATTCGATATGTCTGATGTGCTCTAATGTCCCACAATAAATACTGTCCAAACATTCATACCCCAGCCCTTAAGTTTGCTAGGGTAATCAAGATCATAACCCTGTCCCACCCCACAAACGAAACATTAGTTTATCATCAAACTTTTAGGTTGTTCCTATAACTACCTCTTTGTAGTCCAAGACAGACTTTTTTTAATCATCAACCATTTGTGCATCATTCAGGGATATAGCAATAGGCCATTCCATTTAAAATCCATGTCACCCCTGTGGAAGATTTTGGAAATAGATACCGCAAGGGGAGTATGAATTTCAAATGGAATTAACACATCAGCAACTCCATTTGAAACTCCCTCAGTAGAAGATTAAGGGTGAATCTTTCTCAGAGTGTGTATGAAATTCAAATGGAACTGCCTAATGTGCTCATTCCATTTGAAATTCATACTCCCCTGTGGCAGATATTTCCAAAATCTTCCACAGGGGTAGTGTGGATTTTATATGAAATAGCACAATATTAAGGCACATAACTGTAATCAGCCTACATACAGAACAACCATCACAGCCATGAACTTACTTGTATTTAGAAGCAAAGTCATCAGATGGTTTCCCATTTGAGTAGATCAAGAATTGTTTCTGTGTGGCTGTTATGGTGCCACCTGATCTAGCCATAGTAACCACAGGATAACCCATTTGCCTGGTCCATGTATCCATCA
Organism: Amphiura filiformis; assembly: GCF_039555335.1. NCBI lineage: Eukaryota > Metazoa > Echinodermata > Ophiuroidea > Amphilepidida > Amphiuridae > Amphiura > Amphiura filiformis. The sequence goes on along the minus strand of NC_092647.1, from coordinate 3,378,689 downwards.
TGTCCGATATCTCATTTGTGTCTGTGTGTTTGCCATTGTCTTTCCTTGCCTGTAAACAAAATCGTAGATGTAATTATTATGCTATGTTTATATTACACACCGGGCATACTCAATTGATTAAGTTTTTGCCAATTTTCTGATATGCGAGTCTGATCATGCCACATTGGTCTATTCCTGTTCAAATCCATACACCTCCTATATGGAAGTCATACCCTTAATCTTCTACAAAGGGAGTATGAATTTCAAATAGAACTACTCAAATGAGTGACTCCATTTGAAATCTACACTCCCTGTGTAAGAGATAAAGGTTATGTCTTCAGGCGGTGTATGGATTTCACACTGGAATAGTTCATTCGATATCCCAAAAACTTACATTAGCAATAGCATTCCACAGGTCAGCTGTCTTAGCGTTCGAATACTGGTACATCTTCAGATAGGATGTCAGCCCCTTTTGGAACACATCTTCTGTCACATAATTGTTAAGCATCCAAATAATGGATGCACCCTGCAAGTGTAAAACAAAAGATTGTTTATTAACCCCATGAGAACTACCTGCCGATTGGCCAAAAATATGTTGTCATTATCAATTGGACCAATCGGCAACATTGTTAGAATAATTTCACCACACCAAAAAAATTGGGGTGAATTATTTGAAAAGCTCCATTCTGATTGGTAATTAAAGTGAAGATATCATGTAATTGACCAATCGATGTTAGATCGGCAGGTAGTGCTCAGGGGGTTAACAATGCATACAAGAATTTTAAGTAAGGCTAAAAAAGTTGGTCTCAAAAGAAAATGAAAAATAAATGTTGAAAAAGTAAATGCTCTTTGCAGGATTTTCTTCTTACATTTTTTAAAACTTTAATACCAACAACAAAGGTTTTTTAAAGTGAGAAAATGCACTTCAGCTTATAAAGAAATGGATTCAAAGATCTTGTTAATTTTATCAGGTCTTTGTATTCTCCCTTTTTTCAACTATGATTGGGCTGTAAGTTTAATAAAATGTAGGAAAAATATGCAAATAAGCTCATATTCATAAAAATATTTTGCCAGACCACTGTGGCATACATGATAGCCTTGGTTCTTCATAAATAAGCAAGCTTCCTCATATGTACGTCATCCTCAGACCTGCCAACCTACCGATGTCAGAATGAGGGACATTGACACCAAAACCTTGTACATGTACACAAACCAGTGTGCAATACTTTCAGAATTCAGAGAAGGTTTTGCAGGCCTGAATTTATCACAATAGACTAAAGAGAATGCTATAGCAAATTTTAAAGTGACATTTTCACATTTTCTGCTGTTCTTTCATTCAAATCTGCCATCACTGAAATTTTCAGCAAACAGGACTGTCCTTCATTTTCACTTTGGTAAACCCCAAATGAGGGACAGTCCCTCAAAATGAGGGACAGTTGGCAGGTCTGCATCCTATATCATCATAATAAATTTTAGGATGTTCTGGTTTAGTGCAATACTCGATTGTGCTATTCCATTTAAAATCCACACTGCCCCTGTGTAAGACTTAGCTAAAGTCTTCCACAGAGGGAGCATGAGTTTTGAATACAATAGACAATTAGGTAACTTCGGTTTGAAATACTTGCAGCTGTGGAAGATATAGGTAAAGCTATAATACAGGGGGAGAATGGGTTTCAAAATGATTAACCTGGACGAGTTACATTTGAAAAACATACTCCCACTGTGGAAGATATTTCCAAAATCTTTCACAGGGGTAGTGTGAATTTCAACTGGATTAGCCCATATCTTGTTTCTCTTTCAAATCTGATTAAGTGTCAATGTCCTCATTGACCTAGAAAGACAAATATACTATGCACAAAAAGTATCGTAACGCTTAAACAAAGGTTTTTTCTTAAAAACACTTAAGGGCTCTGGTAGCAACGCTTGGGCAGTATTTTTTGTGGGACATGAGAGCACATAAAACATATCCAATTGCTTTATTACAAAGAATGTCCTTCTGATATCAAACAATTTTGATTTTTTTAAATCTGCGATATATACACATTTTATGGCAAATGATTAAAAATTGATATTTTTGATATTTAACAGTCCTTGAAGTAAAATTCGAATGATACGTACTTAAAGTGTATGTAGCTGGGAGGAAAAGCTGATGATCAATTAAAATTTTGACCTTTCATATTGAAGATATGGATTTTTCCCCCCAAACACCAAAAAATTTCAGATCTTTTTGGGAAAAAAATGTCTTCAATATAAAAGGTCAAAATTTTCAATTGATTGTCGGCTTTTCATCCTAGCTACATACACCTGAAGTACATATCATATCAGTGTTGTAGTCAAGACCTCTATGTCCGAGACCGAGACCGAGACCAAGACCTGCCCTCCGAGATCGAGACCGAGGCCGAGACCAAACCTTCCGAGACCAAGACCACCCCTTCCGAGACCGAGACCTCTAAGTTCGAGACCAAGACCGAGACCCGAGACCTTGGTTTAATCCCCTGGGATACTCAAGTTTGGTTTGGGTAGGGGTGTGCGCTGAGAATTTAAAAGGAACCCATCATTGTACCAACTGTTCAAGAAATTTGGACGACCTGCAGTTAACACTTTTGTCTTAATTTTTGCAATTTTTCTCCAAATTTTGGGAAAATTTCAAAAATGTTGGCGATAGTGGAGGCAAAATTAGGCTAGTGTGTGAAGGGTTGGAAACAACAGTGCGCGAAGCGCGCAAAGTTGAGCAATTTTACCATATTTGGGCCAAAAACACACTTGTTTTTCGTGCTGAAAAGAAGATGCACACTGCACAGGGCAACTATTTGTTCATCTATTTTGCTTTTGTGGAGAATGTTCCCCTTGCAAAAGTTAAGTGGGATCCTCACTTCCACCACCTGCCCACCTATGTTTAATCATGAACTGAAATTGGAAGCTCACATCCGAACAAGCTCATTTATGATTCATTTATATCTTTTTATAACCTTATAAAATGATTTCTGTATCTTTATTCTTAACAATTTCTTCAACATTCATTGAAATTTAGGGTAAGGAATAAATAATGAACAAAAACAGAAAATCATATCTTTTTTTTCAGGTCTCGACAGGTCTCGAACAAAAAAACGTTCGAGACCGAGACTTTTGAGGTCCGAGACCGAGACTTTTGAGTTCCGAGACCGAGACCTTGACATCCGAGACCGAGACACTACAAAAAAGGTCTCGAGATGGTCTCGAGACCGAGACCTGGTCTCGAGACCTACAACACTGCATCATATTCATAAAGTTTACTTTGAGGACTGTTAAATATCAAAAATATCAAATTTTAATAATTTGCCATTGAAATTTGTATTATATCACAAATTTCAAAAAATCAAAATTATTTGATATCAGATGGACATTCATCGTATTCAGAATGCAATTTGATGTCTGATGTGCTCTCAGGTAAAAAAAATAATACTGTGCAAAGCGTTGCTACCCGAGCCCTTAATAAAACTAAATTACAAACTGAAGTGGTTGATAGATGGAGAAATATGTGCAGCATATTTTGATACATTATTTGTTATGATGCAAGTTTATTTCCAAAAATTCTATCACTTAAAAATGAGAAAAGATCTCTTTTTTCATTCAAAGTGATATAATTTTGGGGAAATAAAGTGATCACCTGAGCATTAGTCTTTCATACTGTAATGCACCCATTACAAAAGGCAGCGGGAATCACCCTGATCATTAGGTTTCACTGCCTGAACATAATTGATCATGTCTCACCTCCATTTTCAACCAAATTGATGGTAATAACTCTACTGAGGGATCAACTTTGAATCACAAACTGCCTCATCAGGCAAAACTCATGTCCTGGGAAGTAAATACCAAACAAGGCCATTTTTATGTAACTCATTGACCCATTGTGTCATATACTGCCTCTAGCTATAATGATAGCCTGGTGATCTGGTCAATTCATTGACAGATACTAACCTCAGGAGGGAATTCAATTTTTGATCAATTCTCTTCAGGTAGTGAAACGTAATGTGGAGCAAATACTCAAATTTGTCACTTTTAAAACTCTACCATTTGTCATTCAAATGTGTATCTGGGGGAATGAAGTTACATTGTGCCGAATACAGTATCAAAATAAGCAGGTCAAAATTCTCCATCTTTATTTTGTAATTTCGTCTTTAATTTCGTCTTTAAGTAATCACTTATATTTGAAGTGTAAATACACTTTCTGTGCGCTCTACACATTATCACTTACCTTGCTGTAAGATATGGAGTCAAATATCTCATTGATTTCACCTGGACTACGTACTTCTACTAAGATTGGATGGGAGTCAGATAAACTATCGGTGTTCATGGCACTCTGCATTGTACTCACTACAAATTGGTCCATCTAGATATATAATAAAAATATCAATTATTGCTTGAAAGTTAAGGGATCTAAAATGAGCGTTTATTGCGTTTCGACAGTATTTTTTGTGGCACATGAGAGCACCTCAGACCTATCGAATTGTATTCTGAATCTGAAGCATGTCTTTCTGATATCAAATAATTTTCATTTTTGAAAATCACAATATAATACAAATTTTATGACAAATTATAAAAATTTGATATTTTTCAATTTTGATATATAACAGTCCTCAAAGTAAATTATATAAATCTAATGATATATTCTTTATGTGTATGTAGCAGGGAGGAAAAGCTGACGATCAATTGAAAATTTTGACCTTTCATATTGAAGATATGGATTTTTTTCCCAAAAAGACCTCATTTTTTTGGTGTTTTGGGAAAAAAATCCATATCTTCAATACTTAAAGGTCAAAAACTTGATCGTCGGGTTTTCAACCCACCTACATACACTTTAAGTATAAATCATCAGATTTATAAAGTTTACTTCAAGTACTGTTAAATATCAAAAATATCAATTTTAATGATTTGCCATAAAATGTGTATTAAATTGCTAATTTCAAAAATTCAAAATTATTTGATATCAGAATGACATTCTTCGTATTCAGAATGCAATTCGATATGTCTGATGTGCTCTAATGTCCCAAAATAAATACTGTCCAAACGTTCATACCCCAGCCCTTAAATATAAACTGTGATATAAAATTTATTAGATTGAGCCCATATTTATTGGGCGAGCTATGAGTTTTAAAATATTGGACGAGATGTAGTCGTTCGAGTTCAAAATTCTAAAATCATAGCGAATAAATATAAATATTGGGTGTAAAGCATCCAATTATACCATTATGATGTTTTGGATCCAATATTTTCACACACTTGGATTCATCAAAACATATTTAAATAATGACTAGTGTTGGACCCAAGTTTGATATAATATTGGATCGATTGAGCCCATATTTATTGGTCAAGCTATGAATTTCAAAATATTGGACAAAATGTAGTAGAGTTCAATATTTTAAAACTCACAGCGAGACCAATAAAATATTGGGTGTAAAGCATCCAATTTTATCATTATTATGTGTTGGATCCAATATTTTCACACACTTGGATTCATCAAAACATAATAATGAAAATTGATGGTCCACGGTTTAAAGCTTTTCATGCTGGCCATTCAACATTTTGAGATATTTTCTCAAAATATGAAGAGCTATCTTAGTAATCACTGAACCAATACTATTATCACTAGGCTTGTTTGTACTCATTTTATTGCATTTTTCATGCTAATTCCAAATATGGTCATGAAAATGGGCATTTTTGACATTTTTGAATTTTTAAAACAAAATTTGAAACTTGTCGTCTGCAGATTTGACAAGTCAAAAGTCTTTTAAGACTTTCTAAACCTTCTGAACACTATCTGCCGATCTAACATTGGCTCTGATTGGTCAATTACATGATATCTTCACTTTAATCACCAATCAGAATGGAGCTTTTCAAATAATTTACCCCAATTTTTTCTTGTGGTAGTTTACTCTAACAATGTTGCTGATTGGTCCAATTAATAATGAAAACTTTTTTTTGGGCAATCGGCAGGTAGTTCTCATGGGGTTAAAATATCAAGTCAAGTTGAGTAACAAGTCCATGATATTAATGCCAATATCACAATTTATGATTGACATTTGTATACTATTGGTACAAGTGCATCTTCATTGAGTTATTCCAGTTGAAATCCACATTCCCTATGGAAGACATGAACTTAATCTCCAAAACAAGGGGTGTAGATTTCAAATTCAGGAAACCCCATTTGAAATTCACATTCCTTGTGTGGATGATTAAGGTCATGTCTTCCATAGGGGTGTATGGATTTCAACTGGAAAAAGCCTAATTCTAACATGACAGCATCAATCAAGAGTATTTTATCTAAGCACCGGGAAAATGCTCAATTTTTGAGAGCAAATTTTGTGCGGCAGTTTTGAAAAATTTGTGATTGCAGTTTTCAATTTTTTAAATATTTGTTCTCCTTTTTTTCTCAGAAATATTTTCCCCTGGTGTGTTGCATTGGTTAATTTTCTGCATGGATTGTATTGCAGATTGCTATGATTGCTATGACTGCTTTCAATTTTAGTGAAAATGTTAAGTTTTTTGGAAAATAAATACTGTAAAACCAGAAATATTTGCGGGTTTAAAATTTCGCGAATTAACCATATAAGCCATATTCGCGGCATGAAAATTTCGCGATTGTCAAGTTCAAACATTGTGTACATTATAGTGCATGTTGCCTATGTTACAAATTTAAGCTTACTTCAGACATGTTTGCATAATTCTGTTGTAAATGCTGACCCTGGATGTCGAAATTCCACTGGGATCTATTAGAGTAATAGTCCATGGGGCAGCAATCATAGTGGTATCACCTGTATGAGCAACAATAAATTTTTTCAAAAATTTTCCAAATCGCAAAATTTGCCTCGTGAGACCAACACCGGAACAGGTGCTGGCAGCCATCTTTGTTTTAGCCATAAAAATTAATATTTTCTGAAAGTAAATAACCATCACATCGGTAGTGTTCCAAAATTATTTATTATCAATTAACCTGTGTCTTTAAAATGTTTTAATATTATTTACTAAACATCCTTACATGTTTACTTATTTGTTTACTATCATCCTACTGTTTTGTTGTTTCTAATTAGCATAATTATGAATGAAAAGTTTTGGCATTTTCCATTCATCTTACGGGGGTGGTGGCTGATGGGGAATTATTTTTTTGCTAAAACTTAACAAAATGGATTTCAAAATATGATTAAATGCTTCATTTATCGGGTTTCTCTATGTCTACTGATCTTCTAAAGCTGAATACTTTACTCCATGCAAATTTGTGATGAAAAATAAAAACTTATATATTCAACATTTGGACCCCTACACACAGACGCATTGGTATAGGTACAAAATGGCAGATGTTGATGACACATGTCACACGGTCGTGGTCGGAACGTCTCAACATGCAACCGCAAGATGGGTATTATTATTTTTTTCATCAAACTAATAAACTTCAACATTTATTTTCAAAGAAAACAAAGGTATTATAATATTACAGAACTGCTCTTCTAGCTTTAATATGCCAAAAGTCCATGTAAGCTTACTGCACTGGAGTTTTAAACAGGCATGAACAACTTTTATGATTGATAGTACGGCGGCGGTCACTTTTCACTGTGTTGAGCAAAATATTCATGCATAAAATTTTCGTGACTCAACATCATTCGCTAAATTGCTGAAATTAAAATACACGTGAACATTTCTGGTTTTACAGTACTTTAAAAAATGGATATTTTGAAAAATTATAAAATTCGCGGCCGGACTTAATATTCGAGATTATACCCAAAATTCGTGAATTTTGTCATTTTTTGTGTGTCGTGAATTCTCCCAGTGCTTAGTTTTAGCTTGATTGGTTTTTAGAGTATAGAAATGCTTTTCTGAAACTATGCTTTGGAAGCGAAAATGATTTGTCATTTTAATAATTCTAATAATACCTTTTCACAATTAGGCTGACAAGGTATTGGTACATGTAGGAGCTAGGATGCGGAGGTGGTAAGCTGAGCTGGTTATAGACATGCTGCATACTCAGAATAATAATGGGTGTATAAAGATACATAAAGACATACTGACAGAGTAGGCCAGGTATGAAACCTGAGAACAGCAAGAGTGAATAACAAATTGAAAACAGGTACAAACAGAAAACAAGCAGTCCACTTGTAAAAATTAAGGGATTGCAGGAGAGAGGGGGAGAGGAAGGGAAAGAGACATAGAAAACAAAAATGGAAGAGAGTGAGAGGGTAGGGGAGACCGGGAGAGACAGGGTAAGAGGAAGACAGTGGCGTAGCTAGAGGTTGTGGCACCCAGGGCTGAGGATACATAATGGTGCCCCCATCCTTGAAACAATACGTACAGAGTGCGCGAAAACTGGCACAGATGTGTACATCCATATCAAAACGATGTACTTGTCGGCTGCTACATGTGTCTCATTTCACATAATAGCTAGGAGTAAATACCAGACTCATATCAAGTGTAGGTCACTTCAAATCATCCCCAAGTCAAATTGTATAAGGAGTGTTCGGTTATTGCGTTTAAGCTGCAGAGCAGATTAACGAAAATGTAGGTAAAATATGCAAATAAGCTCATTTTAATTTATTTATGAATATTAAAATATTCATAAATGTTCAAATAACATAACACAAAACTACACAATATACTATCACCAAGTTTGATATAATATTGGATGGCTGAGCATGATACCATAACATATCGGATTCGTCATACAAATATCGAACTCGCCGTTGGCTCGTCCGATATTTTTATGACTCATCCGATATGTTATGGTATCATGCGAAATAAGCCATCCAATATTATCATTATTAGGTTTTCTTAACTCCTGATAACCCTGAAAACATAATAATGAAGTTGATTGGCTATGTACTGCGCTGCAAACTGGATTAACAAATTTGCTTCCACCGGGACAGCCAACCAGGCAGCCAGGCAGGCAACCATCTGGGCGATAACATAAGCCTCACAAAGACAGGACACACATAGAAACGGCATACTGATACTCTGGAGCAGCTAAAGAAGACGAAGAGTGAAAAGTAGAGTGGAAAGTTTGGTTGCAGCAGCAATCTAGCCTATGCTCACGACTGATCAATTGGGCTATTCCATTTAAAATCCACATTCCCCTGTGGAAGATTTTGGAAATATCTTCCACAGGGGGAGTATGGATTTCAAATGGAATTAGCACATTAGGCAGCTCCATTTGAATTTCATACACTCTCTGAGAAAGATTCAACCTGAATCTTCCCCTGGGGGAGTATGAGTTTCAAATGGAGCTGCCTATCTACTAATTCCATTTGAAATCCATACTCCCCTGTGGAAGATATTTCCAAAATCTTCCACATAGGAATGTGGATTTTAAATGGAATAGCCCATTAGTACCTACCATCCTCCATCCCAGGTTATCTCTAGCTTGCCACATATCTGTGCCAACATACATAACATATGATGCAAAGCCTTCATTAAGCCACAGATCTGTCCACCATTCCATTGTCACTATGTTACCAAACCACTATAGGGTTACAATAGCAAAATAAAATAAAAAATCAAATCAATTGTACAACAATGATCGTGAGTACGCCAGATACGTACCATACGCCACCCCAGATTGCTGTTTTGCACGTATTTGGAGGTACCGATGTATTCTACGTAGGTCGCGAAGCCTTCGTTGAGCCACAGGTCTGTCCACCAGTCCATGGTTACTAAGTTACCAAACCACTAGTTTCAAGATAGATTTGGAAAGAATAGCAAACTTGTATAATGTAAGAGCTAGAGAATTACTAGTAAGTATAAAAGTAATATTTTACTTTTACATTATGTAAAAGTACATGTACGGTCCTTATTCAATGTATTTTCCTTGATTAATACTTCCAAATATAACAAAATCTTACACGTAAAACCAGTGCGCATGCATGCATTCCACGTGATGCCATGACGCAATCAATATTTAAGCCATATATACGCACAGAATCGCTCTGTGGCTACCTGTCTGTACACTTGAGGGTCTAAGGTTAAATCCGGGGTACCAGCAACTTCTTTGCTCATCTTCTTTCCTGTTTGTTTCTTTTTTTCTGTCAGACAGCAATAAACCCGTCAGGGTGTTATATTAGGCCCTAGGGTTAATATGCACCGCAACATCAGGGCCATAGCTAAATTCAGTTGCTTCAACACTTTTTGACACAATGGGCAAAAACAAAAGAGGAATAAATAGGAATGAAGAGAAATAGAAGGTGACATTCATTACTGCCTCATCAAATTGTGCCCCTAGCCCTGACAAGCATCATCAGAAGAAATGATGAAGAAGAAAATCAGGGTAAAAATGGGAGAATGAGTTGGCGCAGCGGTAGTTCCCTCGACCACTAAGGTCCTGGGTTCAAGCCCTGTCTGTGCCCAAGGACTGTAATGTATGTGCACTTGGTTTATCCCGGTTCCATGCTCGCTCTCGCAGATGTTTTCCGGTATCTCCGGTTTCATCCTGCTTTCAAAAAAAGTGATTATTTGTTTGGTTATCAAAAAATCCTTCACCCAATGGAATTTGGGGAGCTGCACAGATAATTGGTGGATGTTACAATCTAAGTGCGGAGAGGTTTGCACTGCAAATGGCCACATCCTAGTTGATGCGATCTGATTGTGATGATTCGCCATAGCAACAATTACAGCCCTTTGAATCCTATAAGATCTGGAAAAAAGGTGCTATATAAATCCAAAATTTATTTATCTATTTATTTAAAAATAATAAAGCTACATGTGATCTACTCCCAGAAAACCTGGAACAATGTGCCAAATGTTTTTTGAGCTATATATTTTAGGCCTCTAAAGAGCTTTAAAGATGACATTCCCTGATTACAAGCAAATAATTTTTATTCATGTCCTCAGTTGAATAGGGAAACCCAGTGATCATGCCCATACCCACACACATTACCTGATGTGCAAGTTCATGTGTGATAGTCTGTACGATCCATTGCTTGCTTGCATCCGATGTGACGTTTTCTTTATGCAAAATAGAAGCTTGTCTGTATGTGATCAGTCCCCAGTTTTCCATGGCTCCAGCAGCAAAGTCAGGTATCGCTATCATATCTGCATAATAACAGAAAATAAAGAGTAACAACAAAATTATTTTGAAAGCAAATCACTTAAAAATAGTGTATTCTTTATTATATCTGGAGTATAAATTATAATGCACCTATCAATGTAACTCTGACCCAAAAGTCGATAGTGACCAAATGTACCTGAACAGAACACATCCATATCTTGCAAAATATGTTTATTTCTTGACTATCAACAGTCTTTTCTCAAAATGAAAACAAAGGGAATCGGTACAAACTTCAAAGTAATGTGAGTGTCATTTGATAAAATGAGGTGATGTATATATCATGCTGCAAAGGATTCTGGGAAGGATATTGGAATTGCTATCGGGGGTATCAGTGGTGGCTCAACCAATGTATTGCATGATTCAAAATTGATTCTAGGGTCTATGCACAAACTCATCCAGCTGCATTCAAGAGAATCAGGTAGCTTATTACAAAGACCCTATTCTTTATAGGATCTATGCTTATTACCTGTGACAAAATTATTAAAAAATTTAGGGGAATCATTGCGAGAACTAATTCTCTGATTCTCATCAAATTTGCAGCCCTGAAGCAGTGTATCGTGGGATACTGTCAATTTCATCTGTTAAGGCAATATGTCTCTAGGTTTAAATCAAATGCATAAAGCCGACAACCCCAAATGCATTGCGCTATTCCATATGACATCCATATACCCCCTATAAAAGACATGGCCTTAATCTCCCACATAGGGGGTATAGACTTCAAATGGAGTCACCCATTCAGGTAACCCCATTTGAAATTCGCACTCCCTGTGTGGGAGATTAAGTTCATGTCTTCCATAAGGGGTGTATGGATATTAACTGGAGCAGCCCATTATATATTGATTTGATGGAAAGCAAAATGTCAAGCACTCCCCATCTATAGTAAACTAGGGACCAGCAAAGTGCGCAATTTCCTTGTCCAGATATGGATTAAACATCCCAATCAAATGTACGATAGCAAGACTCTTGACAGATTATGCATTTTATCAGATCAGACAGGAAAGACAATGTCTGGCTTTCTCTCTCCATCATAACTTGGGACTGATATAATGCACTATTCAAATGATTAAAGGGACTTTCATTGATTTTGAGCTCATAGAACTTTTGCCTTTGTGAGACCCTCTATGTGCATTTGAACCAGTGGTGTAGCATCATAGGGGCATGGGGGGCACACACCTCCAATCAATATTGCAAAATTTAGAAAATTCCATAGGAAATTGCTAAAAAAAGGCTTGTGACCCCCTCCCCATCAGACCAGGTGCCCCCATGATGGTCTGTGCCCCCAAATATGATGACCCACGCTATGCCACTGATTTGAACTGTCATGTTGAATGGACCATTTTGACATTTTAGAACTCTTTTTACCCCCTCCCCAGACCATAACATTTGTAATTCTAACAAGCTATCTTATTAGTGGAATATATAATTGTATGTTTTATACATAACTTCCTCCAACATTAGAATACTACATTGACATGCCCAGGTGGAACTTTAGGGCTAAAGCCCTATGGGTTTATGCAGAAAAACATGAAAAATCATGTCTTACCATGGACTATAGACTTTTTCTACAGTCCATATGGACTTCCTTGGGACACATCAGCCACAAATAAATCACAAACAACATAATCAATAACTTTGACCAGTATTGGGGCAGTGACATATAGCCAGGATGGCAGCTTAGTCTTTGTCAAAAACTACTTGCGACCAAAGGGGGGAGCTGAAGCAGCGAGTATATGATTTCTCCCTATGGGTATACACGGTCTGCAGCACAGTCTACTCCCCTGTGGAACATCTCCCCCCTCCTTTTGCCCCATGTGCCAAAAATTGTTAGATTTTTAGGTCTCTTTTGACCATTTTTGATCATTTTTGTCAAGTTGCCCTCAGCCACCTTCTGAAAATAAATCCAGACTACACTAATGCATTGGAGATATTTTGCTTTTTGATCTATAATAGAGGCCGTCAGCCTTTCGCCATCTTGTGGGTACAAATGATACGCGTGTTCATGCGTTGGACACTACGCGCAGGACGCAGCTTGCCACGCAGCTGTTATCACGCATCGACACGGTGATTTTGCTGTTCACGCATGGAGATCGAATGACCATCGCAGCGTGTATCCACAAGATGGCGGCATATGATGTCACGCTGACGGCCTCTATAGAATTAAGTCTTCTTCCAACAATATAAAAAACACTATATACAAGTGCGCCTGAAATTATGTGTCATTTTTTGGCACAGAGAACAGCCGAGCTCCTCTTTTGATGTTCATTGATGTATGTAGAGCACAAGCTTCAACACAAAAAATTCAGACGGCTATTTAACATAACAAAAGGTTAGTTCCTGATAGATGTGCAAGTTCTGTGGGCATGGAAATAGGTTATTTGCATAGTAAATAAAACATTAAAATCCTTTTCTGGCACGATTGTGTATAAATGGTACCGTATTTCGTCAAATAGTCGCCCCCCCCCCCTCAAATAAACTCCCCCACCACTTTTTTCAACCAAGATGTTTTAAAAATGCCGATATTTTCATGCTATTTTGTGTAGTAAGCTTACTAAGTTGCACACATGGTCGATAATAGTGTCACTTTTTGGCGAAAATCTGGATTGGGAACCCGGAAGTGAACCAGAAGTCAGTGTTTCTAGTTCATAGTGCGTCATTTTAGCGTGAGTTTTAAGTTTACCCAAGGATTCTCGAGTACTAATATACTATAGGATAAGCCACTCGTTTGCGCAAATGAAGTCAGTCACACAGCCAATGCACGATCATGCATGTGATGGCATTGCTGTACCCCTATGCGTATGTAGGAGTGTATTTTCTGTGGAAGAGATGATGCATGTTTACGTCATCGTTTCAAAAAAAATTAAATGGCAAAAAACGGCGAACAATTGGTCGTTTCTTTCCATTACTATCATATTTTGAAAAACCAAGTAGCTGAGGAGTTACCTCAATATGCTAGAAAAATATTCTGTTCGATGACCCCATGACGAGACTGGCTAAATAAGCTGTATTTTTGCCGGAAAGGGTCCGAATAATTGGCAGTAGATGGGTGCCATCTTGGAAAAATAGCTCGAAATAAGACTTCCTCGACAGTCGTTCAAGATTGAGGAGATTTTAGCCTGACGATGTTAGACTTGATCAAGACAGACTGTCGTTTGTACTGTAGCGGTCTAAATATGCATATTTCGTACATAAAATTAGCTCGAAAATCAATAAAACAAGTAACGAATCGTCTAATTTTCTCTCTACTAACACAAAAATAATGAAAAGGGTATTTCTTTCCTAAAACAAATAAAGCGTACTTTCAAATTGCATTACTTGTACTTGCACGTCTGGAACTAAGACTAATTTGCGCACTGAAATGTTCAAGACCTGTCAATCATTGACGAAAGCTGTAAAAAATACCCCTTCTTCTAGCAAAATGAGTGTTTTGAGACCCTAATCCCGTATCCGCACAGATCTGCATTTTACTTTTCCAAACCACCCTAAATCTGTGTTCTTTCACACGGATGCTTACAATTTCATACATGAGCCCCCCCCATGTCATCTTTGTTGTTCATTTTTTTTGTAACTGCAAGCCCATGGGAAACAATTCCATTAAAAGTGTTCCAAAGTCTTGGCAAAGATTAAATGTCTAATTTGATCTTCAGTTGGTGCTTCATCATCAGCATGACCAGGGCCAGGGGTGAAAGTGCTATTTGAATATAGTATATCCAAATTATATTGGACATTCTATGAAGACATTTGCTTTCTGGCCCTGAAAGTTGAGAAATTGACCAAGAAGAATTTGAGAAATAATTAAAAACAATATGCATTTTTATTGGGCTAAATTTAAAGCAAAATTACTGGCCCAAGCTGAAAATCCTTATCAAAGAAAACACTACTTGCTAACGTACATCGTATATAAAGCATAAGTAAATTGAACACCCTTTCCAGGACTGTTGGTGAAAAACATTGATTTTGAGGAGCCAATCAAAATCCCCCAAGCAAGAACGACATTAACTAATTTTTGAACATATCCTATATTTTTAAGTATGGTAAATATGCCAAAAAAAAAGAAGGCGACATATAATTTACATGTCAATTTTAGAAAAGAAATCAAATCAGAAATGCGCATCAACATCCGCACGTCGCACATCGCGGGTTATAAAAACTGAAATCAGGTTATTGTAATAATGCCGTGATTGCCCACATACCCATCATGTTCTATATGGTTAATATGTATTGTCAGTTCAATACTGTGTATACTACTGTAAAAGTAGAAATTTTCGCGGTACATTAATTTTCACGCTCTTTGCGCGCAACACATCTACCGCGAAAATAAAAACATGCGAATATGTTCTTTTAATGTATAGGTCTATGTAAGATAACTCAAAATCGCGAAATTAAAAACAAGCAATGTAGTTCAAAATCGGTAAACCGCGAAAAATTACACACGCGAAAATTACCACTTTTACAGTAGTATGTTCAACAATATTCTCCCTCCAAATTGAAACCCCATTTCAAGAACCATTGAACCAATACTAGGCTTGTTTGTACTCATTTGAATGCATTTTTCACGCTGATTCCAAATATGGTCATGACAACTTCAAATTATGATCATGAAAAATTCTGACATTTTTGTAAAATTTAGAGAACATTTCAAATTTTCAACTTGTCATTTCCCCTCCACATCAGCAGTGAAAGGGGAAGAACATCCTGCCCAAGTATGACAATACTAATATTGAAAATAAATCTTTTGTTTCCATTTTTCAAGAACCGCTGAACCAATTCTAGCCATGTTTGTACCCATTTGAATGCATTTTTCATAAAAAAATTTAAATATGGTCACGAAAAGTTCAAATTCTGACATTTTTCTTAAATTTAAATTTTTTAAAAACTTTTCCATATTAGCAGTGAAAGGGAACCTTAACTCTCTCAACGTGGGTGTCGACTGCAGACGACAAGTTTCAATTTTTTTTTCAAAATTCAAAAATTTAAGATTTGTAAATTTTCATTACAATATTTGGAATAAAAATGAAAAATGCATTAAAATGAGTACAAACAAGCCTGGTATTGGTTCAGAGGTTCTTAAGATAACTCTTGATATTTTGCGAAAATGTCTCAGAAAATGTTGAAGCCTATGGCTAGCACGCAGAGCATTAAAGAACATTATTTTTAAAGCACATCCTGCTTCAAGTACATATCTGTGCCAAAATTTCAAATAATATCATCATTTTGATTATGATACTATAGAGCACATGACAAGGAATGCCTTACAGCATAAATTTGTAACAATTTTGGTTGTAATATAAATTGAGCTATGTTCAACTTTGCAAATTTCACCTTTGGCTATTCATTTAATATTTTCTTTAATAATGCTCTGCCATTGTGTCGCACGAGAGTATGTGTAAATGCAATGTGAATTGTGCAATGTAATAGTGTATTATTTGCAAATAAGTCATGTTAAACAGAATTTGTGAATAATATTAATGTAATATTATACTATTATGCAGCATGGTAGAAGATTAAATGAGTTTGATGACATCTCTATAAAGTGTACTTGTCGACATTGTTAAATCATGTATAAGCGCTACATTTTGCTAACAGCTGGCACTTTATACATAAAAATGAAATCATTTTCTTCAAAAAAAAACCTAATTAGGCCCCTTCCTTACAAGTTTTTTTTCTCTTTCCATGTCCTATTTCACTTCAACTGTAGCATAAAATTGTGCACAAAATCTAATTTAAATTTAATCATTGGAAAATCATCTGGGCCTAAATATGGAGATGTAATGGCTGTTGGCTGTCTAATCATCCAAAGTACCAGGCTGTTCCAGTTAAAATCCACACACCCCCATGGAAGGCTTGCCCTTACCCTCCCATACAGGTGTAGATTTTAAACAGATTGACCAATACATCCCCATTTGAAATTCACACTGCCTGTGTGGGAGATTAAGGTGGGAGATTAATAGTGATGCCTTCCAGGGGGTGTATGGATTTCAACTGGAATAGCCCATTTTGGCATGGGAAACTAAGGTTCTTCCTGCCTTTCAAAATATAATCATAATAATTATAATATGATCAAGGGAAATTAGTCTAATGTTGAGGAAAATATGTCAAGTTGGTTTTTTTACATCGGTTTCTAGTCCCTAATAAATCTACATGCGATGCAAACAGGGTCAGTGCTCAGGTATATTGTTAGGGGGCCGGATGTAAATGTGGATGTATGACAGATTATAATTAATCGCGTCAGCAATGCCCATCGCTTTAGCAAGGAAGAGGTTGTCTGAGGGGGGATGTACCCCCTGAGAGGTTGGAAAATTTTTGAAAATGAAAACCTCAATGGAGCCAGTTGGTACAACTTTTTGACAATGTTTATGGCTATTTTCTGACCATTACAACATATTTCCGACAGTACCCACGATTTTTAGGCCAAATTAGGGGTGTGTCGGAAGGGGTGTCTGGGGGGGGGGGAATAAAATCCACATGAAATGGATGAGTCAGAGGTCTAGCCCCACCTCCCCTCAGTAAAATATTATTAAAAAAACAATTGATTTTCGCTGCATTTTATGATTTTGCCCAGCCCCCCCCTCCTTGAGACTTACTTTGCCCTTCCCAATACTGTGGGGCCACCCCTGGATGCAAACACCATGAATATTGAACTTCAGAACGCCAAATTAAAGACAATATGTGACATGATCAAGGGGAATGAGTCATATGTCGGCCCTGGTCAAAAATGAGTTTTACACATGTTTCTAAAGCGGACATTTAGAGCTTTCAGAAACTGAAAACCCCATGTTGATACAACTTTTCTTTGTGAAGTTACATCAATTTATCAATCGCTGAAAACAATATAAATCAAAACAATTTTAACACTTTCATTGCCAATGTCTCAAAATCAACATTAGCGACATCTGACTCATTTCCCTTGATCGTGTCACATATATCAGCTGCTAAAAACGATAGGAAAACATACAAAATTGAGCACCTTTTTTGACAATAAATATTAGTAACATTAGACTATAAAAAAAACCTGCAGGAAATCACATTTTAAAGAATATTACATCTTATTTTTCGCTTAATTTTTGGCTGTAAATGATACTAATAATATAGTAACCTCCATAACCAAAATATCCACATTTGGGACGAAAATCAAAGACCTATCTCTATCACAATGCTGAAAAAGACGGTGGAAAAAAGGTTAACAGCGTTTACCATCCGGCATAACTAAACTCCGAGGCTGGCAATACAAATAGTACTCTTAGCTTGACATATAATACCAATAACAACACTATTACGCCAGTTAATGCTGTCTAACAAGCCGTGGATTCCGCTACACATAGTCAAGTGATCGATTTCCTAAGTGGAACTTGATTGGATTGGATGGGGTATGTATGTAGAGATAAACTGACCTCATCACACAGAATGAGGCATTAGGTTTTCCATTCCCTTTTAAGTCAGGTGGCTCTACTGAAGTTTCTTCTTTATAGATTTACCAAGGCTACCTTAACCCCCTGAGCACTACCTGCCAATTAACATTGCCTCTGATTGGTCAATTACATGATATCTTCACTTTAATCACCAATCAGAAAGGAGCTTTGCAAATAATTCACCCAAATTTTTTTACTGATTGGTCCAATTGATAATGAAAACTTCTTTTTGACCAATCGGCAGGTAGTTCTCATGGGGTTAAAGGTCATTGAATCAATACTAGGAATGTTTGTACTAATGCACTTGACATCATTTGGAATACTTTGGTGGAATATTTCTGAACAATGTCATCTGCAGTCACGTTGAGAGGATAAACTGGAAGGATAATAAAATAAAGCCGGAAGTCAAAGAAAACATGGCATGCATATTACACAACTGTATGTTTGGATATAGTTGTATGAAAATACAGACCTGAGGCTAACAGAAATAAATGAGTTGGCTTTGAATCTCATGCGCACAGCTAATAAGTGACATGAAATTTTGAAACTAGACCCATATGATCAATCACTACACTAATATTAACTTGAAAGAAAGAAATAATGAACAAATGAATGACAAACAAACAAACAAACAAACAAATGATTCACTTGATCAATTAATCAACAAATGAATAATCAATCAATCAATCAACATATCGATCAATTAATCAAATTAACAAGTAGATAATATTGATTAGTCCATTCACTGATACATTGATATTTGGTCTTTTATTGATCCATTCATTCCTTCCTCCCTTCATTGTTTCATTCATTCAGTCCGTCATTCATTCACTGATTTTGAATGATTTTCTCTGGCATAGGCTTAGGCATTAGCTTCTGTACATTTCTTACTCTTCTCAGCTTGCACAAAATTAAACATACAAAAACACACAAAACTACTATTTTGCAAATTAACCAAAAAAACAAGTGAAATGTGAAATGATCACAGCTAGAAATGGCATACGATAAAATCACACCATGGTAAAACTGTTGCTGCTAAAGCTCATTTTCAATCATTGCTGAATGCTTTTTAAAGCAAAATCAAAGGTGCAGGGGTCGCATTTAAGGAGTTTGCGCGTCCAGGGACTCCTTAATAAATATTTTTTGATTTTGGCCATTTTGGACTCCTTAAATCACAAGTTGAAAGTGACCAAAGGGTCCGATAAAAACTGCATGGACTCCTTAGTTTTACGATGCACGGAGGCGTAAATCAGTAAGAATCGTCAATCAAAAGTAAAAAAATAAAAAGATCAGTAAATCTTCCAAATCACCATCGGCCAACAACACTAATAATTTCACTGGAATATTTGACAAGTTCCAAAGTTTAGAATTTCGGACAGGTCGACTCCTTAAATTCTCATTGGACCCCTTAATTGTTGGTTTTGCAGGTACCAAAGGGTCCAGAAAAAATAAATGGGACCTGTTGACTTTTTGTGCTCGCGCTACCCCTGCAAAGGTGATTGAAAATAGACATCTAAAAGTTTGTTCCTCTTTTAGCCCATTTTCATCTGGGAGGGAGGAGAGTAGAGGGGGGTGTATTCTTGATCTTGGTTTTGGTGGGGATATGAACAGATACTAAAATTTTAAAACTGAACCAAAATCTTACCCAATTTGTACAAAAAGAAACCCGAAAAAATAAAAAATAAATTTAACACAAATTTCTGGCCAAAATTTGTAAAAACTGATAAATGCTGGCAAAATTTGCTGCAAAAATGATGAAAATTGTAAGGATTCTTACATATTTGTGGATTTTTTTTTTAAATTGCCCTTTTATACTTTTATACTCTGCTAAGATTACCCCTGGCCTTCAGTTTAACTATTTGTCCCCCTTTTTATCCATCCTCATTCTCTATTTCCCCTTGCCAATCCTTTCTTCTCCCTACAAACTATTATCAACAAAACTCTTATGTTAAATCACTTAAGGTCCTAAATGGGTTTGAATATTAATGCTATAGCTACTAGATGCTAATGGTGCATACCTATGGAACCAAGCCCTTCTAAAGCTTTATCCACAGCATTCCAGCCGGCAATATCGCTTACATCCCAACTAAAATCCACGCTGAAAAGTGATGCATATACTTTCAAAAGGTTGCTGCTATTTTCAAATGCCTACATAGCTTATATTGATTTCACCAATCTATTCAAAAACTGGCTGCCATTCCCAGGTAGAAAAGCATGTTCCATATTACGACCAATAGGATCAAAATGGGGGTAGGGTCCTAATGTAAACAGTAAGGTACAAGCTTAATGCTCTGCATGCTAGCCATAGGCTTCAACAAGTCAAAGTTTTGAGATATTTTCTCAAAATATCAAGAGTTATCTCAAGAACCACTGAACCAATACTAGGCTTGTTTGTACTCATATTTATGCATTTTTCATGCCAAATTCCAAACATGGTCGTTAAAATATACGCTTCTGAAATTTTTGAAGTAAAAAATTTTTTTAACTTGGCATTTGCAGTCGACACCTGCAAGGAGAGAGTTAAATGGAGCAAGCAAAAGCTGTAAAGAAAAGTTTAAGATTTGGTTCAATCTGAGACTAGTATTTGGTTTACTAGTCTCAGGTTCAACTCAACGACAGAGTTTCTACTAAGATTGCAAATTAACTGTGGAAGCAAATATTCTTTCAAAAGTTAAAGGCCCATTCAGTGTTCCCAGCAAAAGTGTAAAAAAATTTAATTATGTATAAATTGCCTATATACAAGTGAAGGATAGGTCGTTGTCATTAGGTATTTTTCAAATGAAAAATTTGGCAAAAAATGTGACGTGTCATGTCAAAAGGAGACACTTTTGGGCAGGTAATGAATTTTGAGGTTTTACATATCTTAAATAAAGAGATATTTTGCTCCCAAACGCCGTTTTCTCCAATGAAATCGGACATTCCTAAGCGAAGATATTGAGTTCGAAAGTTATGGTATTATAAAATTGGAAATTGAGATGTCGGTCTTTAAAAATATTATTGACAATGTTGAGAGTAGGAATTAACTTGAAAAATGTCTCAAAAAATACAAGATGCTAGTTATATTCGGTCTGAAACTATCAGACAATATTTTTAACATTAATAACATCACAAATTCGCAAAAAACCCAAATTATGAAAAAATCACCCACCGTCAGATTTTAGGCTATATCTCCATTTACAATCCTGCCCAAAAGTGTCTCCTTTTGACATGACACGTCACAAATGACAAAAAACAGTAGTAATATTGACAAAGCTGAAGCCCCATTCAAATACATGCAATGTAGCTAATTTTTCTACTTTTAGAGAAATTACACGTTCGTATAAAATGTCTTATTTTGTCTTTAATATACGGCTTTCGGCTAAACCACTAGCATGCTATGTTTGCACATTACACAAAGGTGCCAAAATCCGAATTATGATGATTTTTACGATCTTGCGATTGAGCAAATCACTGAATGGGCCTTTAATTTTAAAAAAACATTGGACTAAAACAAGAGTGGGACTTTCTCTTAAAGGAGTATTTTGTGATCCTAGCATCCTCTTTTATGACATTTTTCAGTACATATCCACGAAAAAAGCATATTCCCAAAATTTCAGTTGATTCCGATTTTGCGTTTGCGAGTTATGCATGATTATGTGTATTACACTGCTCCATAGACAATACGTTGTAATTTCGTTCTGGTGCACCAGAACGAAATTCAAATTTCACGATATCTTGGCTAAACGAATTAATCTGCAAGAAATATTTTGTACATAAACATTATGTAGCCAGAGGTTTCAGTGATATAAAAATCTCAACTTTTTTGAGAAAAGTGGGGGATGAGGCTGTGGATCACGAAATGCCCTTTTAAGAATGTATTTAATTATTTACAACATAGACAAGCAAAAGGAAAATTATGTATTTGACTTAGTAAAGAAAAAGGGGACATGGAAAATTCAAACACCCAATCTCTTTACAAAATGCAAAAATATGATTTTTGACTGTTTTTTGAGATTTTTTTATTCAACAAATGGTTCCACAAGAGGGTTCTGTTATTGATAATTAATAAATAAAAAATTCCCAAAGACGACGAAAAAAAGAAACCCTGTTCTACGGGCGGACGGACCTTTCAAGTAGGGTCGGTCGGCTCTTTTTTTTTTTTTTTTTTAAATAACACAAAAAATCACCAAAATCTGTAAATAATTTGCAATTTGAGAAAATACAAAAAAAAATGTTATTCCTGAAATTTCCGAAATTTGGGTCGGCATTCATTTGTACAGGAATTTTTTTTCCCAATTTGTTCAAAATCTGGGTCGGTTGGGCCCGTAGAACAGGGTTTTCTTTTTTCGTGGCCTAATAAATTTTACAGAATTTGGCCAGTTCCATGGTGACCAGGGTAGAACATCTATATGACTTAATCACATTTTGACTTCCTGTAAATGCTTTCCTTTAAAAAGTCTCCTTCAATAAGCTTCCTGTTGTGAAGTTATTACAGAGATATATAATGTATCTGAAAATATGCAGCAATTTTCTAGCTCACAGTTGGCATTTCCATTTAAAATCCACACTACCCCTGTGGATGATTTTGGAAATATCGTCCACAGGGGGAGTATTACTTTCAAATGGAATGAGCACATTAGCACCTCCATTTGAAACTCACCCTCCCTTTGTGGAAGATTCAGGTTGAATCTTTCTCAGAGGGTGTATGGAATTCAAATGGAGCTGCCTATTATGCTCATTCCATTTGAAATTCATACTCCCCCTGTGACAGATATTTCCAAAATCTTCCACAGGGGTAGTGTGGATTTTAAATGGAATAGCCCATTGCAGCTAGAATCATCTTCACAGTAAGACAACTCCCACATAATGAACACTTTGCAAACTGATTCAAAAAGAAATAAACTCATGTTTTAGGAGCTGTCAACTACATATCCGCTGAAAATGAAAATGTCATGGGGAAGAGCAGATTTTTAACGTTTAGATAAAAAGAATTGTTGTATTTGCTAATTGCAAACCCGAATATTACAATCATTTGAATAAAAATACCCATTTTAGAGTGTTAAGGATTGATTGATTTATTGTTGCAATGACAACTTTTGCTTTAATTTAATTAATATTCAACAAAAAATGCAAATAGACTTTCAAAACATAAGTAGGCCTACCGACAACATTAAATGAATAAAATCGCAAATAAGTATCTCTAAAATAAAAATGCACAAATTTGTTCTTTTATATTTAATTCAAAATATCATTGCAATTTAAGGGTATCTGACGTATTGTTGGTCGAAGCAGCAAAAAATGTAGTTCACAGCATCTTGCGAATGGTAGTGAGCTTTAGCAAAAATTGCATTGCTCAATTCATAGCGAGCGTGTAGAAGAATTCAAATAACACAAATATACTCTGTAGGTCTTGTGGTTCTTGAGTCATGTTGTAAAGAGGGCTGAAACAACAACACTTTTGTAACACGTACATAACTCATTAACAACAATAAATTAAGCAAGTTTGCAAAGTATATGATTTGTAGAATGAACTTTTGCACCAAAGTGTTATTTTTCAATAATATATTGATTCAGATAATGAAAATCGTTTTTTTTTGGGGGGGGGGTTGATTCGACCAACAATACTTTGTATACCCTTAAAATGAGCAAAGAGCAAAAACAGAAACACAGAAAAATGACCACTTTTACAGTTTAAAAAAAATGACGCTATCCAAAATAAATGTTACCATTCTATGTTAATCTGATGTCACCCAAAGACCCAATTCAATTAATATACTTGAAGTCAAAAGTTCTAACTTCTTTTTAAAGTACATTCTATCTCAAGTTTCAGCTAAATTCAGCTCAGCATGGACCAAATAATCTATTGGAAAATAGCATTGCACCAGGCCTCCTTTTACGTGTTGCTGCATTATACTACTTTTCAGTAGGAGAATAGTGGACTCCTTTCAGCATCACCAACAGTATAGAATATGATGTCATATTGGATTGTCAAGTATGGGGCCCAATGGGCTCTTCCATTTGAAATCCACATTCCACCTATGTAAGATTTTGGAAATATCTTCCACAGGGGGAGTATGAATTTGAAATGGAATGACCATATTAGACAGCTCCATTTGAATTTCATATACCCTCTGAGAAAGATTCAACCTGAATCTTCCACAAAGGGAGGATGAGATTCCAATGGAGCAGTTAAATGTGGTCATTCCATTTGAAATTATACTCTCCCTGTGGAAGATATTTCCAAAATCTTCCACGGGGAGTGTGGATTTTAGATGGAATAGTCCATTACACTACTTTTCAACAGGAGAATAGTGGACTCCATTCAGTGTCATCAACAGTATAGAAAATAATGTTATATTGGATTGTCAAGTATGGGGCCCAATCTTGTGTACATCTAAAATTTAGGCATGATCCTATTTATACAATTTCATATTACATACATATTTATACAAAGAAGTGCTTTAAGGGCTCGGACAGCAACATTTTCACATTTTTGTGGGACCTGAGAGCACATCAGACATATCGAATTGCATTCTGAATACGAGGAATGTTCTTCTGATATCAAATAATTCATGATATAATACACATTTTATGGCAAATGATTAAAAGTTTATATTTTTGATATTTAACAGTCCTCAAAGTAACAGTCCACATTTGTGTGGGACCTGAGAGCACATCAGACATATTGAATTGCATTCTGAATACAAGGAATGTTCTTCTGATATCAAATAATTCATGATATAATACACATTTTATGGCAAATTATTAAAAATTTGATATTTTTTATATTTAACAGTCCTCAAAGTAAACTTTATAAATCTTATGATATGTACTTAAGGTCGGATCGTCGGCTATCGTGTCATGCACCGAATCCCCTCAAAATTTCCTTAATTGTGCCCTATCCTGTAATAAATATCTTCCCCAAATTACAGATCGGGGATCATTGAAATCATTCTGCATCCGCAAAAAACGCAGTGTTAATTTTCACTAACTTAGCCGTCTCATTGATATTGCACAATAACAATAGTATCGTGTATGCATGAATAGAATATAATAACATTATGTAAGCGTAGCCGTAGTTTCATTGAACATTTTTGTCAAATTTTTCTGGGAATTTTCTTTTAATGCTATGAATTGTACAGTAGGAATATATGAAATTATCAGTGCTTTCTAGTGAGCGACACAATTCACACACTCATGTACGGCCGGCTCTTGTCTTGTCATGTCACGAAGCTGTGCAGCATTCCCTATACTCACACACACACACACTGCTTGTATAAAATACGGAGCTATTTGGCTCCCAATTTCACTAGTTTACGTGCGCACAATTAACTTACCAGTCAATTTGGTAAATATCCAATACCTCAAAGTCATAAATGAAGTGGAGATATGCATGTTTCTATAACTGAACCATTATTATATTTGGTTTTACATGTCTGGTAATTTCATGATTTCGCCAGACCTGTCCCATTGAACGCTGTACAAACTAGAACTAAAGGAGCCCACGCAGCGTCGGGCATCGCCTAAATTTTTTTTCCAATTGCGATAACACGCATCGCGAGTCACGAATAAGAAAACGGCAGCGAGCAAAATTACGGCAATATTATTGACTCCCCGTTTTAGCGGAAAAAAGTTTTACAGAACTTTGAGGGCGTTATCTGAATAATGTTTCCCCACCTAGTGAAAGAATTAGACTTTGGTCAGAGACTTTTAAAGTAGCAGAGATTAATTGTTATAAATAGATCTTTCTTTATGAATGAAATTTGCCACCTGTTACATAATGTTTGGACAATTATACACGCAAAAGTGTTTTCCGTGAAAAAAGCCTAAAACAGGGGAATTTCAGAATTATTGTCTAATATACCCATGCAGGAAAATAGCCACTATTTCAAATCAGAATTATGTATCCATTTCAAATATATAACCAATTGAAGATAAGTCTTTACTCCACTGATTTTTAATGTTTCATGAAAATTTAAACAATTCTTATGTTTTTCTTTATTTTTGAAAATTCCCTAATTTTTTCTACTAATAATTATTGCTAGCCTAGAGGGAATGTGATATTGTCTCCATAGTTTGTGGGGTGGTTAATAAGCCTAATATCTAAATTCTCTCGCCAGATTTTTTGGATAAAGTGTTTACTTTTTGAGAAAAATCATTTTTTCTATTTTTAAATTAGGGAAATCTAGAAACACCCATAACTTAAAATAGAAACACTTTATTAAAAAAAGCTGGCGAGAAAAGTTTCTAAATTTAATAACCTTTCATATGACACCTTGTTTGTTATAATTGGCCCTATGGTTAGCTCAGACAATAATTATGAAATTGGGACATTCAGTGTTTCTAGATCAAATCAAGAAAATTTGAGCAAGTACTAACATTACCTTCAAATATCCCCTATATTACTGGCCAATATATTGAAAAAAAGTCACTAATATTATTTGGTAACATTTTTGTAATAACATGATCCAAAAAGCAGTTCTATAAATGGGATAGAAAGGAGAAAAAATAATATTTAAACATAGTATCCATTTTCAAACTTTTACCAATTTTAGTGAACGAGGCTTAGTGTCAAAACCACTTTATGTGCAAAGTCAATGGGGCTTTCCAATGATAAAAAATGGCATAACTCAAAAACGCTTTGTTGGCAAAAATTAAAACTTGGCAGGCAAGTTTTTCTCACCCAACTCAACATCCTGTATCATTTTAAACCAAATCTGTGCATGACACCGTAGCCGATGTTTCTACCTTAATGTAGCCTTTTTTTTTAAATTGAAAGTTAAACATAACAAGATTACCTAAATTCTCTCGCCAGCTTTTGTTACTTTTCAGCTTCTTTAAGCAGAAATACATTTTTAATGACATCAATATTTTCACAGACTAGAAACACGTGCTATTACGTAATTAATGGACTTAGCGAAAAAGCTGGCGAGAGATTTTAGATAATATTTATTTACAATTTTTCCAATAGTAAAAGTTGGAATCAGAGTTGAAGTTTTTGCTAGCAATAATTATTAGTCGTAAAATTAAGGTTAAACTAATTAATTGATATTCATTAATTGATGCAAATTAGCAGCTCAAATATTTTGTGGTTTCAAGCATTGGGATGTGTAGTTTACTCATAAAAATCAAGAGGTGTGCACCAGGAGGCAGAATATTTTTTATAATTTTTTCCTTGCCGACGTGTGGGAACCGAGTTTCCTACCTTAAAGTGTATGTTGCTGGTATGAAATGCCGGGATGAAAAGTTGCATGATGACCAGTTGAAAATTTTGACCTTTCATATTGAAGATACACATTTTGTCCCCCACAGACCTAATTTTGTGTACATGCGCATTTATAGTCTGGGGGTAGGGGTGCGTTTGTAAATGCCTCCAACTGTGGAGGTGTGTGTGCTTTGTCACATTCACACTGTGGAGTCTGCTAACAACCGTGGAGCTCCACAGTTGAAGATAAGCTCAAAAATGGGGTTTTTGAGCCATAGAGGGGGGGTATACCACCTGTCATTTTCTGATTAGAGCAACCTCCACAGTATGGCGGTTGCTGTGAGATTTGTGTAAAAAAATCTCCCCAGTTTGAATGTGGGTGTGTGAATCTCCCCAGTTGGAATATACACACACCTCCACACTTGGCGGCATTTACAAGAGGGGGGTGTGTGTGTGTGTGCTTTGGAAAACGTCACTATCTGAGCCCTTAACTAAAACTCTCAGTTGGATGGTGCATAGATAGTGAAACAATGGGCTATTCCAGTTGAAATCCATACACCCCCTATGGATGATTTTCTTCCACAAAGGGAGTGCACATTTCAAATAGGGTTACCTGAATGAATGACTCCATTTCAAATCGACACCCCCTGTGTAGGCAATTAAGGTCATGACTTAACAGGGGTGTATGGATTTCAACTGGAATAGTCCAATATGAAGGTACATGCCAATAAATACACTGTTATTTTATTCTGTGTAAAAGGATACGCTTTAATGGCTACATATCACTCATGAACAATGCTTTCAAAATTGAAACACTGTGGCCTGTGCCGGTTCTTACCGATTGATGACACATTAGGCTATGCAATAATTTCACACTGCGTATTATCTGTCTGCATTTGCGACATGTTAAATCTCACTCAATTTCATTCACTCATTTAGTAATTTCTCACTCATTCCGATTCATTTTATACAATTCAAGTACCATATATTGCCACTAGTAAAATTTCCCTCATGTTTATATCAATTGCACTGCTGCTAATAATTGTGCTATTCCATTTAAAAGCAACACGCCCCATGTGGAAGATTTTGGAAATATCATCCACAGGGAGTATAATTTCAAATGGAATTAGCACATAGGCAGCTCCATTTGAATTTCATACACCCTCTGAGAAAGATTCAACCTGAATCTTCCACAGAGGAGAGTGAGTCTCAAATGGAGCTGCCTAATGTGCTCATTCCATTTGAAATTCATACTCCCTCTGTGCAGATATTTCCAAAATCTTCCACATGGGGAGTGTGGATTTTAAATACAATAGCCCATTGTTCTCAAGAGTTAATATGACATCTCAAACTTGTAGGGACTTTTTTAGGTGTTAATTACACAATTTCAATATAATTCAGTACCCCCCTCTCATACATTATTTCTTAGATCAGAACAACACTTTGGGGAGGGAGATCTGTGTCATGGACTCTGCTGGAGTGCTATTCTTGGACCTCCCTCCCACAGGTACATTTGTTACACAATTATGGAAGCGCTCAAGTGTATATACACTTACATTCACATTAAAGTACATGCATGATTGTACAAGGAAATCAAACAGAGAAAAAAAGGTATTCAGATTTGGGACAGCCGAAAATGTGTGTGTGATCCGATCAAAGAAATTTAGTATTAAAATTGTCATTAAAAAATTTATTTGCTGATATGGTGGAAAGAAATATTCCATTCTTTTGCATGTCATTACATGTAAATATTTGCAAAATGTCAAATTGGCATAGAAACATTAGTCCAATTTTAACACAAGTCTGTTTTTGATGTGATTTCAGTATTCTGTAGTCTGATGTTAAATGGGCAAAATATTAAATGACCAGAATAACAATTGATTTAAGCAGACAACTGGCTCCATCTGGCTGATGGCGTCATATTTTCTGTCTCCTGACATGAATACTAATCGCTAACTGTTATGGTGATGCTGAAAACGCAGGTTGTTTGATTTCTAAACCATTTCGGAGGTTTTTCCCCTTTAAAGTAGCGGTAAGGTAAAGGAGGTGATCCTGTATATAAACAGTGAGCAAAGTGCCCATCTCTCTTTCATTGGCGATTGGACCAGACTCCTCCAGGTAAGGGGATCGCTACACCTCCTCCACAGTGCGTCTGTTGCCTTCCCAGCATTTAAGAATGCTGGTACCCATTTAATTTATACACCTGGGTGTAGAGGAGTAATCGAGATAAAGTGCCTTACTCAAGGGCATAACACAATAGCTTCACAGTGCAGCATTTTATCTCTAACATTTTGATTTGGGGGATATAGCATTTCAGGATGGTTGGAAGTCTCTGTTCAGGGATGGGGTCCGATGGGGGATGTGTAACATATAGCTTTTTGGAGTGGTATTGTCCTCAAAATTACCTGAAAATTGGCATCTCTGATAGTACAGCTAATTTTCTTTTAATTATCATGTATTTTGTAGCTATGTGCATTCTTTGTTCATATTATAAAGAGTTGAAGGAAACAGTGCAGATGACAATTATCATATGTATATATGCATAATAGCCTATACCTTAAGTCATAGTCATACAATTTATAACAAACATAATGCATATATATCTATCTTTCTTAAATGAAAACAATAAATCTGATTTCAAATTCAATATGCCAATTTCACTTTACAAAGTCCCCAATGTTATTCAAATTGAGAGCTTTCCATGTTTTTTCACCAAACTGTTCAAAACCGTACCCGAGAAAAAGAGTTTTCTCTTCTTCTTTCTTCCTTCCTCCCTTCTTTCCTTCCCTCGCCAAAATAGGCTTGAGGCGTTAGGGTTAATACATTACCTTGTTTTGGTAGTGGGTATTTGACTCCAAAGAAGCGTTCATATTCAGGTATAGTGTACTTGAGGACATCTAGAGCCAGCTGCGTTTGACTAAGCTTATCTTCTGATGCAAACACTGCAACCTGTTGGTATTAAAGCAAGTCAGAAATAAGAAAACAAGAAATTGTCATGATCAAGAATATGGAAAGGACCTTTTAAAGGTGGGTGACCCAATTGACAACAAGGGAGGGGGCACAAACTTGGGGGGGGGGCAAGAAAAAAGGGGGGGGAATGTCCCCCTTGCCAAAATCAACCAATTTTGCACAAAATTACTGCAAAAAATGGAAATATTTATGATTTAGGGTTTTGCCTCAAAAAGGGGGGGTGCAAACTGAAGGGGGGGCAAGAAAATATTGGAGCAAATTGAAATTCTCCCATTTCCCCCATTGCTTCTAGAACCAAACTGCTGGAGCTTGGAATAAGACCAGTGATGGGCCTCAATGTGAGGTAGAAAACATCATGACTGTGTTACAATTGATCCGGGGGCACTCAAATATGACAGTGTAATGCATGCGTGACCAAATTTTTTTCAAACACCCCCTAAACGAGTTTTACCCAACCAGCAAATTTAGCCCCTTAATAATAAGGTAATTTAGTGTAGAATTTATATTAATGAGTTTTTGGCTGGTGAAAATGCAACAAATGTACCCTTTTTGGACTCATAAATTTACCAAAAATTTGAAAAGGTACCCTAAACAAGTTGACCAGTTTCAGAAAACTACCCTTATTCTTGAAATACTCCTAAACGCGTCACGTGCGTAACTTGCCTTGCCTAAAAAAAACACCCCCTTTTACTTGTTTTTTTGGTCACGCATGCGTACAGACCATTCACCCACCTTTAATGCTTTAATCTAAACGTAACAGAAAGATTGCAAAATTGATTAATTACAGATACATGGAACAAATAATACTGTAAGTTGTAATATTCAATCACTGCACATCTTAGCTTAATCTTAGACCTTAATTAAGCCAATAAATTGGCCAGCAAAATAGCTTTAATTAACTCCAGTTACTGTATTATACATTCTGAAACCATGTTATTTCAGGCAACAACTGCATTACTGGACGAACTCGTCTCGTTAGAAGTATTGAGAAGGCCGCTATTGGAACAAACTGAATAAACCTTGCAATACTTGATCAGTTTCAAAGTAAATATTAGGTCCGACATGGCTGAGATTTTATATATGCACTGAAACCGGTAGTGTATTATTGCATAGCAGTGACTAAAAACACACAGGTATCACCCAAGAAGAAATCTATAACTAAAACACCCCAGCAGCACTGCTCCAGCACATTGTGGACAAGCATAAAGCATCGACCGAATACCAACAAAGTAAAAACAGACAAGGAGAAAAACAAACTACAAGAAAATAAATACCACATCATACATGTACCACCAGCTTGACCCACAACATTAACAGATACAGGGGTTAGTTTCCAAAGCCTCCAACACAACAATCCTGCTTTCAAACAACGAATAAACAGGCAAATTGTAGACCATCTTTCTTGTCAGCATGTTAAGGCTATAATAGGATTGGGGTGGGTGATGCGAAGTCTTAGAAACACATGTATCAAATTCTCATGTTTTTATAATTTAGATATTTTTGGTCAGATTTTATGTGTTGTCTTACTTGGGCTAAAAATATCGAACAAAATGACAGTGGTTGTGAGAGTAAGAATGTGAATGTGAGAAAATGGTTTTGAGAGTGAGAATGTGAATGTGAGAAAGTGGTTGTGAGAGTGAGAATGTGAATGTGAGAAGTGGTTGTGAGAGTGAAAATGTGAATGCAAGAAAGTGGTTGTGAGAGTGTGAGGATGTGAATGTGAGAAAGTGGTTGTGAATGTGGGAATGTGAATGTGAGGAAGTGGTTGTGAGAGTGAGAATATGAATGTGAAAAGTGGTTGCGAATGTGAGAATGTGAATGTGAGAAAGTGGTTGTGAATGTGAGAATGTGAATGTGAGAAAGTGGTTGTGAGAGTGAGAATGTGAATGTGAGAAAGTGGTTGTGAGAGTGAGAATGTGAATGTGAGAAAGTGGTTGTGAGAGAACAAATGTGAATGTGAGAAAGTGGTTGTGAGAGTGAGAATGTGAATGTGAGAAAGTGGTTGTGAGAGTGAGAATGTGAATGTGAGAAAGTGAACAATTATAAAAGTGAAACAAAAAGTGAATGTCAGAATGTGCATGTATACAGAACTAATTAGACTTGAGAAAGATAAAATGCAATCCGAAAAGGAGAAACACAGAACGGCAGAAATATGACAGGGAAATATGAGGATGAGCAGAACATTTGGAGACAGAATTGCACCTATCCTGTTCGTCCATGCATCTATCGGTTTTCAACTCTGCGTAACACTATACATACAAACAACCAAAGCAAGGGAAACGATACACCATGCACAATAACGAATGGCAAAATCAATAACACCAGTGTGGAGCAAGTGTATCAATCACTGTTATTTGTATTCTAACAACCATTCTATCAATTCATACAGAATACATGCACCATATATATATGTGACTCCTCGCCACAACTGAGCCCGGATGTCGCCAATCATCATTTTTGAGATATTCAACCAAAATATTCTGCTTGAAATTAGCTTTAAAATGATGTATATCATGTCTATAGTACTTGACATTTAAGTAGTGAAAATCAATAAAACAGTCAATAAATCCTTTCTTTCCTATTGTTTATTGTTAAGTTCGATGGAGCATATCTCAATAGTGGCACTGGCGACATCCGGGCTCAGTTGTGGCGAGGAGTCACATATTTGCAAAAATTGTTTTTTTATTATATCTACAAAATGTCAAGTTATTTTCTATATTTCAATGATACCCTTCAAATTTAAAGTGATTTTGGGATAAACAGACAAAAATATTTTAAGTTCTGATTAACTATGTGTCTTCAAAATATCAAGTGAATTTGCTACATTTCAAATGATATGCTTTAAATTTAACTCGAGTTTGGGATAAATAGACAAAAATATTTTAAGTTTATCACATCTGCATTCACGAGGTAAACACTTAGGCTAATGAAAGTCGATTCCTTGTTTCCCGTTACCCTACTCCGCTCAAAACCAATTGCTGGCCAAATATTTCATTATTTTGAATAAAATGTTGATTTCTAACCAACTTTAACATACCAATAAATAATTGTGATTTTAAATATATCATAAATCTGTTTCTGTTGATTTTCAGGGAATTAACTTTTTGATCTGCTCTTATCTCATCCCGTAAAAAATATTGTGAAACTTTTGATAAAAGTTGTACAATCACCTTCAACTTCATGTGGTTGTAAACTACATCTGTACACTACAAACTGTGATTTATCACATGTATACATGGGTAGTTATTGGTTTACACCTGTAACAGATGCAATAATGAAATGGTATAAAATAATGAATAATGAAAAATGAAATGGTCACCTACACAGTCATGAAAAATTGTGCAACGGGAAACAATGAATTGACTTTCATTGGCCTTACAGAACATCTGAGTGGGTTTTTACCATGAATAAATACACTGCAAAACACCCCAACTTGTAAAACAAAACAAACAAATATACATTGCAAGCAAACAAACAAATACACAGCAATATAATTTGGGAAACCCTAAACTTAAAGTTGCATTCCCTGATTTTGGGCAGAGGGTGCCCACTATCATTAGGCCATATACTTGTTCATATTTCCATACAGGACAAAATTTTAACTAGTAACATCATTAACATGTCTGACTGGTGTCAAATTTATGTCAGGATAAATGAGGATACTAGTTCTAATCCGAGGGGGGGGGCACATCAAAAAATGTTGGTGGGTATGTTCCCCCGGAATTTTGAGTTTGAGCGGACGCCGTACCAGTAAATGGGGGTCTTTTGGAGCTGCGAACAAGTAAAATGAGGACTTTTGGAGCTGCGAACAGTTAAAATCAAGGGTCTTTCTTGGCTTTCTGGTTGTAAATCGCCTGAAATGATCAAAATCAAGGGTCTTTGGAGCTCTATTTGAGTCAAATATAGGGGTTCTTTCCAAGCTGCAAAATTAAAAAGAGGGGTCTTGCCGGGGGAACATACCTGTATGGTCGTTTGTGTTAAGTGCCCCCCCCCCCAGTTCTAATATGGGATAAAGTCACAAAATCATGAAATGGAGCTACATGTAGTGTTAGGTTCTGCATTTCCATGGTTTCTTCTACAAGGGAGTTATCTTCATCCTCAAGCGCAAGTTTCATAGTGAAAAAACATGGTAGAGCATTAAAACTATAAAAGCATATCTGTGATGCGATCAAGCAAAATGAGTCGGATGTCGGGAATACTGATTTTGAGATATAATCAATAATAGTATTCAACTTCCTTTGTATTTCATTGTTCTGGGCAACAATAAAATGGCCATATCTCTGGAACCTAGAAGTACATGTAAGTCTAATTATGATGGGGTTTTCAGCAAAATAAAGCTTTGAGAATGGCTCATATAATGAGATTGAAAAACTGAATTTTGATTTTGATCAACATCAGACTCAGTTTGCTTGATCGCATCACATATATGTACATACTACATGGAGATAACAACCTTCTTTGCAATATACATGTATCTCGAAATACACTCAATGTGACTTCACCCCCTGTTAGAACTAGCATCCTTAATTGTATACATTAGACTACAAGCACCACACAGACTGTTAATATTAATATTTACACTACCTTAACAAATTCGTGTCCATGTTGTTGCTAGCATTTAAATATGGTGGGAAAATATAATCGGTATAGCAATATTTTAATACATATCATGTTCAACTATGTACATACTTGATGTACTTTGCATAGGGATCACAATGGATTTTGTTTGCAGGCATGATGCAGTCATGTCTACAGTAGAATTCATCTCGACCTTTGCAGGACTTAACCCCATTAAAAGCTATTAAACCAAGATAACACTCATTGAAACAGCTCAACTGATTAAATCGGATCTTCTCTGGTTGTGCACAAGTGACTGTTTTCATGTGCGATATCGCAATAAAGCTGGTATTCATAGCTTCAGTTGGGTAACCGATTATAAAGGAAGCGAAAGGAAACAATGTTATGTGTGGCTTTGTTCACGAAATCAGACAATGGCGTGCTTTTTGTAAAACAGCATTCTTGAAAATGAGCAACATAATGATTTTTGACTTAACACGGTTTGGAAATAATTTCTTCATATTTTTGGTGTTATCTGTCGTTTACATGTCCTTCCTAAAACACAAAAGTACGACCCTCTCCAAACACCTAAATTAGCTAAAAATTTAGGACATGTTACAAAACTATATTGTCTAGAATTTTAGAAGAGTACTTTTAATATTGGCCGGTTATTTTTCACACAGCGACGTTAACTAGGCAATGTACTATTACCTATAACATTAACTAAAACACCAAAGTACGAATATTTCCAAACATCTAAATTAGCTAAAATTTAGGACATGTTAAAAACTATATTTTCTAGAACCTTAGAAGAGTACTTTTAATATTGGCCGGTTATTTTTCACACAGCGACGTTAACTAGTCATATCCCCATACTGTTAACGTAGGGCTGTTTGTAGAGGTCACACGTCAATGGGAAAGAGCACTGTGTATTGTGTATAGGAAAACGGACAGTAACTGCAGTATGGCTAGTAAATAGCACTTATTGAAACAAAACAAAAGTGTATTATTATTATACACAGGTGAAGAAGACAAATAATAATAATAATAATAATAATAATAACAAAAATAATGATAATGATAATGAAAATAATAATAATAATATAAAACTTAAAAAAACCCTGACTGAACTCCCTTGAAACAACAATTTTTTGCTACCTATACGGTACCTCAAAGTTTCACATATTGTCTTCAACACAACGAGACACTTAATACTTTCTGTCATAATTTTGTAATCATAATGAGACAATTACACCTATGCCCTGGTTTTTCAATTTGAAATTCAATCAACAAACTTGATAAATCTAGATACGTTTGCATAATACCAAGCCACTGTGATACCAAGCCTACTACATACAATGTATTAAACAAAGTATACATCATTAAAAGATCGTTTTTTAAGGTACTCGCTTCAAAACATGCTGATTGGGAAGCTAGATACGGGTCGGGGATGCGGGGAGGGGGGGGGGGCATTCACATGTAAATGTGGTATGTTCAGGCTCTCTAACAGTTCCGAAAACCAACATTTGGGGATTATGCTCCAGTTC
Organism: Amphiura filiformis; assembly: GCF_039555335.1. Classification (NCBI taxonomy): domain Eukaryota; kingdom Metazoa; phylum Echinodermata; class Ophiuroidea; order Amphilepidida; family Amphiuridae; genus Amphiura; species Amphiura filiformis. Next base: position 3,341,981 of record NC_092647.1, on the reverse strand, counting down.
TCTAGCTTCACTTTGAGCAAAACTTCCAAAATTGTAGCTTTTTAGTGCAAATCTGGAAAAATTTGGAGTTTCTTAAATTCACAGTCTGTAGTTTAGCCCAATTTTAGTTCACTAGTCCCAAAAAATATTTTGAAATATCAGCTCAGAAGCAGTGTTCGAAATATGCCTCAAAAAGTTACAGGCCAGTCAGGCCTGTAACTCTGAAAAGTTGCCAACCCAGGTGAAAAGTTACCGGCCAAAACGTTTTGAGCTTTGAAACGTGACATTATAAGCTGGGACACATATTGAATTATTTCCGTCAATTAAATGTTACAACAAGTTCAATAGTGACGTTTTAAACCAAGGAATTATTTGTCATGCATATTCAAAATGAACTGTATAATTATAATAATAATTCTGAATAGGTACAAAATAGGGACGTGTAGGTTACTGCTAATATAATTCACAGAATAAAACTTAGGCTGGTCGAAGCGGTGGTTGAACCGTAAATGTTTCTGGCAAGATCGGGACTGCATTTTGTCGGATTGAAACTATTAAATTTATATACCATGCTTCGTAAGTGATTTAATAAAATAATGACAGATAAAAGATGCATTATTCATGAATTATGTTTAAAAACTAAATCTTTGACCTTTAAAAAGTTACCAGCCAGCCTGGCCGGCAACTAGACTGCTAGTCACGAAAGTTACCGGCCTGGCCAAAAAGTTACAGGCCAATGGCCGGCTGACCGGCCCTATTTCGAACGCTGCTCAGAAGCCCTATTTGTCCAGTTCTCAGTCCAAGTATGGTGCTCTGTGACGCACATCCCATCAAAATTTAAGTGTAGTTCCCTACCATGCAGGGCTTGATGCCCTCCATAACTCTGTGTTCCTTCCCTTGCCTATCGCCATTCACTATTGAGTGCATTTCTTTTACAGTGCTACTTCAACATTGATGAAAAGGAACGGCACTGAAAAAGCAGCATCTTACCCTTCCCATAATGCATTTCTTCTCTGTATTGATCAGTGGCATGACCAGGGGGAAAAGGAGGAAGCTGCCCCCTCTCCCCTGCAGTGGCAGCACTTGGGGGGAATTTCCCCCAAATATTTATCTTTCTCCCCTAGTTTGCCTCCCACTTTTGAGGCAAAAAAACCCAAATCACACAAATTGCCACTTTTTGAGGCTATTTTGTATTTTGTGCAAAATTTGTTGATTTTAACCCCCCCAAAAAAATTAACTTTTTGCCCCAATGCTCCCTTTCTAAAAAACGCTGGTGCTACCACTGCCCCCGATGCTGGCCACCTGATATTTAAGAAATTTAGGCCATTTTTTTGTATTTTTTTACCATTTTCGTCAAAATTTCCCCCCTTAAAAGTTGCCTTGACCCCCCCCCCTTACCCACACTCTGAATAGGTGCTGGCTATGCCACAGGTGTTGATTTGTTATTCACCACAACATGGGTCGATAGTGACAAGAAATACCTAAATTAGAAGATCCGGATGAGCTCTGTTAATTGACGTATTTTGGTCACTATCTATTTCACTATCGACCAATATGTTGCACTGAAGAGCAAATCAGTACACAAAAGAAATGCATTGTGGGAAGTGCAAGGTATCTTCTGACTGAAAGCATTCAGAATTTCTTTATATTGTCGTCACACATGTATACTGTCCAGCATGCACTTCCCTCCAATATAAAGATCACAAATGCCAACAATGCACTTATCAGCAATTTAAATTTTAAAGTGAAAAAAAAAATAAAACCTGAAGCAATTTTTCTTCTTTTTTCGACCAACATACATGTAATTGCTCATTTTGGAAAGGTATGTTATATGTGCATGCTTTATGTACATAAGAATCCAATAAAAACACTTGGAATTCAATACTATAGTATGGCCATACTGTGGGAAAAACCTAAGCTCTATTCACTCAGCCAATACCTTCTATGATATTTGAACCCAGACCCATTATAAGCTTACAAGTGTTTCGCATCTTTTTTCACCCAATTTTTTTCCCTTTGCATTTTATACATGCCACAAGAGCGTTGGATGAATAAAGCTTGCACCAAGTTTACAGCAGTATGTGACTATCTGTGAAGATATATGTGACAGACCTAGTAAAAGAATAATGTTGCTAAGGTTGATTTTGACTCCCATTTTTGGCTTATTCCTTCATGTAATTTTACACAAAATTAGGGTTAGGGTTAGGGTTAGTTTAGGGTTAGGATTAGGGTCAGGATTAGGGTTATATGATTATGATTATGATTAGGGTTAGGATTAGGGTTAGGATTATGATTAGGGTTAGGGTTAGGATTAGAGTTAGGGTTAGGATTAGCTTACACGAAATAATTACATGAAGGATCGACCCATTTTTGCATAATTTCTATCTCTCCAAAATGGCCGAAAGAGTCGCATTTGTCATAAAATGAAGTGATCACAGCGAGTCATACAATTTATCATGAGCAGGCCCGGAACCCTTGATCTGTCCCTGATGCATTAAATGGCAAGACAGACCTAGTAAAGGAATAATATTGCTAAATTTGATTTTGACTCGCACTTTTGCATAATTTCCCATCTGTCCAAAATGGCCAATAGGCGCATTGTCATAAAATGCAGGCGATTGCAGCGAGTCAGACAACACATCATGAGCAGGGCCCATTTCAAAACCCTATCTGCCCATGTTGTCAATAGCAAAAAATGCATTAAATGGCAAAACAACAACAGTCATATTTTTGTTTTGACCTTGTTCCATTTCACTAAACAAGTTGTAAACTTGTCAAACAATGGACTATTCCAGTTGAAATCCACACACCCCCTATGAAAGACATCATGTGACCTTACACAATGTACTCTTCCACACACAGAGTGTGAATTTCAAATGGGGCTATTACATGTATACCTAAATGGGCGACTCCATTTGAAATCTACACTGTGTGCAAAATTAAAGCCATAATATTTGCTGAGGATGCTCTCAATATTCTGTTTTTAAACTATATGATTTACTTTATTAAACTAACATACCCTGCAAAAATCAAGACTTTAGGTGCTGTAGTTAATATAAGTAGTTTTGTCAAAATCCAAGATTTTGAATAAAGCATAATTATGAGGCGTTCATAGTACATAGTACACAGTACATTATACATGGTGTGTGGGACGGTCATACACACATCAAAGGACTGTGCCATAGCACAACCGATGGAATGACACACATTTTTGACATCGCGCTGTTATTCAAATTTTCTTTGCTTTACTTCAGTTGTTTAACTCAAAATTAAAAGGGGACCTGACAGTAAAAGCTAACATTTTATGGAAAAGAAATGCTAATCTATTTTTATGGCAGTGTTACACTATGGCTTTAAGGTTATGTCTTCCATGGGGGTGTATTGATTCAACTGAAATAGCCCAATGTCCTACATAGCAGACTACCTGTACATAAACTAACCAATACAAATTCTTTTATGCATTACAAAATGTACTGTTTTTGACACTGGCATGTTTTGAGGGGGCTCAGAGGGGCTTTGGAGTTATCACGGAGGGGGGGGGGTCTTTAATGGCTAACATCGCCAAAAACGACTGATTTTACATGATTTTTAACAAAGTGCCGGGGGCTTCAACCATTTTCACCTAACTGGTGCCTAAATGTCAAATTGTTAAAGGCCTAAATCTGTAAAATTGTCTTAAATTTTGCCAAAAATCTCATATATAAAAATGGGTCAAATTTTCTTGGAAATTTGTATAAATATGGGTCCACTTTTAGATTTCAAAAGGCACACATCTACCAAAATCAAACTTCAGTACTCCCCCTTACCACAATGTGTTTGTGTCCCGGTTTGTGTTTTGGGTGTGGGGTGTGTGCATTGGTATCCAAATGATGTGTTCAGGATATTTCTACTTCTTTAATTTCAACTTGTCATATGCAGTGGCGGCGGAACGATTTTGAAAGTGGGGGGGGAGCAGTCAGTGTGATGTAAAAAATCGAAATAATTCTGAGGGGGGATGGGGCCCCCTCAGAAGTGAGAAACTTTTGCAAACTGAAGGCCCAATTGAAGCCATTTGGTGGACTATTCTGGCACTATTATTGTGAACAATTTTAGTTTGAAAAAAAAGAAAAAAGAAAATGGGACGATCAAATGAAGGCCCAAATTGAAGCCATTCGTGGATAAGTTTTCACTATTATTGTATAAATTATTGCTTTTAGTGTTGGGTGTCCAAAGCATAAGCATAAAGGGGATTTTTTTTCTCCATAGGCCTACACACTGGGGAGTTGGAAAATTTTGCAAAATGAAGGTCCAATTAAAGCCATTTTGTGCATCATTTTTACACTTTCTTAAGCATGTTAAGGGTCTAGAATAGAGATTTGATTATTTATGTTCGCCCAGACATGTTACACACAGCACATTATGGATTCATGTGGGGGCCAGCCCCCCCCCCCCCCGGTTCCGCCGCCTATGGTCATATGCCATACAAATACACATCATGAATAGAAACACTATCTTTGATCTAAATTGATCAAAAGCACATTGAAGTACTGCCTCTTCTTATTAAAGTGTTTCCTATTAAAATTCATGTTTGTCATCTGCAGTTTGATCATTCATGTGCGGTGCTTGCTCTAAAATAATACAATTTCACCCTGCTCATGTCAGCCAATGGGGCCTTTATACAGAGATTGAAAAATAAGCTCCACATATACATGTATGTAGATAGTTGGGACATGTACATGTATTACTAGCATTTACAAGGGCTATAGTGGCTGGACCTGGGGCTAGTCTTTTAAAACATCATAGACTTTAAAATCTATGTCCTAAAGTAAATATTGTAACATTTCCAGAATGTTTTTTTTCAACAAAATATTATTTTTCACTATATCATAAATATTAATGACATGTGCCCTTTTCTTAAACTTCACCAAACAAATGAGGTAAAACAAAAGAAAATTGCTAAATATATAAAACCAATGCATTTCAGTCATTTGATCATTAATGGGGTTGTCCTGATGTGTTATGAATATCCTGGGGTGTATTTTCCCCCAAATATTTTTCTTGCACCCCAGGTCCCCCTGTAAAAACCTAAAATGATGAAAACTTCCACTTTTCACTACAATTTCCTCCAAAATTGCTAGATCCCCCCCTGAAATTCACTCTGCCAACCCAATAAAAATTCCCGGAGCCAAGTATTTTGCTGCATACTTCCGCAATGCTCACAGCAAGGTGCTAACAACACATAGTATGTGTGCTATACGCATCAGATTTTGTCACAAATACATGTACAGCAACTTTGAGGGCCTCAATTTTAGTTCATATACAAATCAGGATTAAAAAACCAAAACAATTGAGGGTATCCTCCTCAATGAATGTCACAATATTGGAGGGGGGACAGGGTAAAATCTGAATTCCCCACAGACACCTGTCAGTTCATAGGGTGGTGAGTAGGCATGGGAACGTTAAACGCATGTACCGTTAAACGCACGCATGATCCGTTAAACGTTTAGCGATTGTGGTAAACGTGTAACAGGCAAGTCATTTTCAACCTTCAATTTTCCATTCTTCAATGCTTATCAACAGTTGAAAGTAACAAAATCTGAAGACGACCTTAATAATTTACATGAAACTTGCTCAAAACATTCATTATTTAACACTAATACGTCAAAATAATGCATAGTTTCTGACATGTTTGGGCCACTGACTTCGCAAATTTTACCTTATGTACATGTACTGCGCCATTGGTACTAACATATTCTGTTAGAAATTCCAGTTTTGTGAGGTGCACCTTACCTATCGTATATTAATGAAATCTTGCCGCTAGACGGGGCTGGATCAATGTGGTTAATATATTAAATGCACACATCACTGATGCGTTAAACGTGAAGGAAAATAAACGGAATAACCCATCCCTGGTGGTGAGGGACTCAGGGGTGAGGGAGGGGACTCAGGGGTGGGGGATGGGGCTCAAGGGGAGCTCAGGTCCTTACTGGGAGATCAATCCTCCTTCTCCCTCTGGTTACATCCGGGGATCACTCGCACACCAAAGTGGTATGCATGCTCGTCCCAGCACCTCAAAAATGGACCCTAAATGGCGTAATCAGTGTAGAAAAATTTCACCCATTATTGGCGTAAGGCTCTCTAAATCTTACCCCTAAAATATGGCGTAATTCAGCGAAGAAACTAAAATGGAACCCTAAATGGCGCAAACTCTAAAACAAATCCATTGAAGTTGAAAAAAGATACCCTAAATGTCGAAACTTTACCTGAAAAGCACCCTTTTTTCTAAAAACGTCAACGCCGCCATGCGCCACAAGGCCAAAAATCGACCCTTTTTCGACATTTTTGGGGACGAGCATGCATACCACTTTGGTATGCGAGTGACACCCCCGGGGGTTACATCATTGATGAGGGCCCAGTGTGCTACAGACTGTGTAACTACAATGTATATTACCCACAGGGGGAGAAACTACTGGGAACCACACACTCTTGGTTGGAAACCATAGTGGTAACACGCTTCACTCATCACTATTCGAGGTGTGTCGCAGTTTGCAAATGGGGCTCGTGCCCCCTCAATCGCGAGTAGTCGTTGACAAAGACTAATATGATACGACTCAGGACTTTTGTGCAATTACATTATTTGCGACGAAAATGGTGTATTTTGCTATCTATTGCATTTTTTTTGTCCAATGAACTTTTTAAAAAAAATCCCATCACTTCCCGGTTCAAATTCTATTCTTAGTGGGTATGGATTTTAGATGGAATAGCCCAATGCAGGCCCGTACATGTTTTTTTGGTCAAAAATGGTCAAAATTTGGAGGGAAAAGTCCACTTTTCACAAAATTGCCCCCCTTGGAAAAAAGTCCACTTTTTCAAAATCAGCACCCCCAAAAAAATTCTGTGTACGGGCCTGGCCCAATGCTCTTCTATTTCTCTTACCTGTGCCGGTATAGCTGATTCCGTTCTATCGCTTATATTCTTAAAATCACACACAACGAAAGCAACCAGATAGGTACTCATAATCACTGACTCTGTATATTCATCTTGCACCAGGCCAGCCGTCGATTTGCTCCCTGTGTATGGCGTACTCGCACCCAGTAGTGGCATGTTGGACAGAGTGATGTGGCGCTTCTCTCGGATCAGGGTTAGCTTGAAAGTAGCTTTAAGGTTAGGTTCGTCAAAGCATGGAAAAGCCTTTCTTGCATCTGTTGGCTCAAACTGAGTTGTTGCTAGCACCCTATGAAAATCACACATTAAAAAAAATTATTGTTGTATAAAATAGCTGCCCAGAGTGGGAGTAATTATGTGATTCATGATTATAGCAGAGATGAATATGGTGACTAATTTACCAATTGCAGCAGGCAGCAGAGGCAGTGGCGGCGCCAGGAATTTTTTTTCGGGGGGCATTAGGGGGGCAAAGTAAATTTCAGAGGGGGCAAAATCAACAAAATTTGAGCAAAATTACTGCCAAAAGGGGAAATTTTCGTAATTTTCTTTTTTTTTCTGGGGGGGCAACAGGGGGGCAAGAGTTCTGACTGGGGGAATTTCCCCCATGCCCCCCGTGGCGCCGCCACTGAGCAGAAGTATTGAAATTTAGGGGGGAATCTTGTTCGGATCTTACTGGGACATTTGTGTGGAAAGCATTTGAAATATTTTCAAAATGAAGGCAAATTTGTGCTACTTGATGGGCTAGTGCAAAAGGCAGATCTATGTACAGGGCAATTGAATTGCTTATATTAATTATTTTTTGTTCTTTTAGGATTTTGGGGGAAGCTCCCCTATGGAAAAATTTAGGGCGGATGATGTGTCCCCGATCCTCCCTGGTTACGCCACCTACATGTATGATCACTTGTATGATGATGAGCATGATGTCCCATAACCCCCTCCTCTATAAGAAGTAAATAAGATTGCTTTTTGAAGATTTTGAAACCTCCCCCCCCTCCTTGTCAACATTTTCCAACTTGAAAAGCAAACCACTCTTGCCTTAGGCTTCCCCCTTGAATGGCCATTTGATGTGAGCAAAGCAAAAATGAGTGCCCCTCCTCCCAAAACCCTGGATCCATCCGCCCCTGGTTCCGCCCCTGGTTCCACAATGCCAAATATGATTATTTGGGCAAAAACATGACATAATTTTCTGGTTGGTTGAATGAAAGTTTTAAAATGTCTTACAAGTTACATTGTATATACATGTAATAATATAAACATCGTTAAATTATCACAAAATATTGCAAGCTTACAACAATGTACGTATACATGTACTATGTTTGTGCAGAATCAAGAGATGTTACAAATTATTTGTTTAGCAACTTACCAAGATACTTTGTTTCCCATCAAACAGTACTAGCACTTGGCGTAGGCAGGTTTTCAAAAGTGAGGGGACCCGGTGACAGGTCTGTCTGTGGGGTTTTGACCCCCCTCCCCCTTCCCCGTCTGTTTATTTTTTTTCCAATTTATGGAAATATTTCTTGCCGACTAAAATTTGTGAATTGTAGACCACAATTTTTTATCTTGCCAGGGAGTGTGAAAAATCTAGAAAGTGTGTGGGGGTGCGTGTGCAATCACTTTCAATCGAGAACACATGCACATGCACACTTCACATTTCAACCGTAGACCACTCGGTAAATGGGGGACCATCCTCGGTTTCTAGAGGTCTGCAAAATAATGTATAATTGCAAAATATGTTCTCTATCATCATGATCATTATAATGAGATATAATGTCTGCAGTTGCTAGGTTAAATTCCATAACCACAAAAATACACTATGGCGGAAAACCTTGGTATGTCGATTGCCGGATGTCCACTTTTGCATAGTCCTAAATAGTGTCCATGTTTGGAGGCGATTGCACGGGGGTGTGTGTGTGGGTGGGGGAGGATGGGTACTAGGTGACCCAAAATTGTTTCCAAAGTTTTATTTTCTATAAATGACCAATTTGCTAAATTGTATTTCACACATTACCACATAAGTTCAACATTTCGACGCAATGGTAACACCATACTTTGCCCCGACTGGGCTGGATGCATTTCCCAGACCAACTGGTTGCTTGAAGAGCGTAAAAGCTAAAAAACATCGTGAAGACTGACATCAACTCCACATTCAAGGTCAGTGGTTCCACAATGAGGGTGCCACCCTTTTAGTTTTTATGCCTTGCATGCAACCACTGAAACTAAGGGAGCGATCGTTATTTACGTCAGGGGGGAATGGGCATTTTGAGGGGGGGGACCTGAAATTTTTTCCGGGTCTTGAGGGGGGAATGCGAAATTTTTGGTTGAACCAGGAGGGGGGATTGTTAAGTTTTAAATGGAGAAATTCTGGAAAATAAGGGGGAATCAAGGGGGAATTTTGAGCGGATGCAAGGGGGAACGCGATTTTTTTTGTCAATATTTTTTCTAAAACGCCCATTCCCCCCCTGCCGTAAATAACGATCAGTTCTTAAGTTACACAACTAAACAGATGAAATAAATTATGGACTTCATGTATTTAAAAGCAGTCAGATATTTAAAAGGGCATTTCGTGATCCACAGCATCATCCCCCCCCAAACTTTTCTCAAAAAAAGTTGCGATTTTTATATATCGCTGGAAACCTCTGGCTACATAATGTTTATGAACAAAAAATTTCTTGCAGATTAATTCGTTTAGCGAAGATATCGTGAAATTTGAATTTCGTTCTGGTATACCAGAATGAAATTACAACACATTGTCTATGGAGCAGTGTAATCATGCATAACTCGCAAATGCAAAATCGAAATCAATTGAAATTTTGGGAATAAGCTTTTTTCGTGGATATCTACTGAAAAATGTCATAAAAAGAGGATGCTAGGATCACGAAATACTCCTTTAAGTCCTACCTTTCTTCCTCTCCAACTTTGTATGTACTACGGTAAAACCCATTCAGTCCATCCGCTAATGTATAGTCAAAATCCAAATTCAGTACATACTTTCTTCCTTGTTGAATTTTACTTGCCAATTTTAAATAGACTTGCTCATTCTTTTTTGTCCGTTGCATTTTAACGATATTTATCTTGGAGTCGCTTCCTTGAAGGTCGATTTTGGAAGGTTTTGTAATATTCATAGACGCTGCATGAAATACAATAAAATTGGTTGATTTAGTAGCATTCATAACAATTTCTACACTTCCAAGAACTTGGTTTGTAGTAAGATTGGGATGTAAAAATAAAGTGTAGTTCAGTGGCTTTATATCATTGGGTAGCCGAATCTCTTGCCATCCAAAGGGCCTGCCATCATCGCCCATAATTGGTCCTTTTTGAGATGGAGTCTGTGTATCTGATGTCTCATCATCAGTGGGTATACACCTAGGTCTTGCAAAACTCGCAACAATTGCTATCAGTAGTATGGAACATAAGATGAGTAGAAGTAAACAAACCGCAGCAACCTTTGAGCAGCCGACGCTCTTGTACATCACCGCAGCACCGCGGAGTTTACTGGGCCCACGTCCCTCGATTGTCCGCCTGCCATCTCCACAGACGGCTCAACATTTACTGCATGGAGTGCATGTCCCCCATCAGCAGTTGGATTTTTATCATTCGAATCATGGCCTGCTTCTTCGTCATCGACAAAATTCCGATAATTCATGTCGGCCATTTCGTCGTCTATGGCCTTGTACTCCAAATCACCCGCACCTCGTTCGGTCATGGTGAAAGTATTTTTTTACTATTCCCTTCAAGTTACTCGTGAGAAGTAAATAGTGAAGAATGAGCTCTCCTCTTCATACCGTGGTACTATACTACTTTTCTCAATCTAAAGAAGTCTTTTAATGTATTTTAAGTCTTTTGTCCTGGAAGATTTTGGCATTTTTTTCAAGTTTATTTTGCCTTTGGCTCCGGTCGAATGTGAAAGTGAACACAATAGAAGGTTTAAAGGTCACTGGGTATTTAATTTCATGTGAGATGCATCGAGCAGCTACCTGAATTGGATGATTGGGTTGGTAATTGAATGGGCGGAAACCGGAAGAAAAATAGCTGCTGCATAGAAAAATACAGAGTTAGCAAGTGGGCGCCACAGCAGTGGTTTTCTGGGTTGGCGATGGGTGAGCGGGCGCCAGTACAGTGTGGTCACAATGTGGTAGACTAGTTAAAGTCGATAATTTATTTGATCCCTAAAAATATGTTAGGCCCTATTATTAATCATAAAACGCATTTTCAGTTGAATTCGAAATTATACTGATATTTATCACAATCACCAAAAGTGGATATAGGACTTTTTTGACCAAGAAAGCAAAGAACCTAATTTTTTCGGTCGCTACTCGTATTAACTGGGCAAAGTTGGACCCTTTTTAACAGTTTTACACTTCGCTATCTTCTGATAATAGTTTTACATACAAGCATTGCTCTTTTTATAGCTTTTTATCACGGTACCGGTACACTTTGCTATCTTCTGAAGGTAAAATTGTGGGGGGCAAGAATTATTTGGCGAGCCGAAAGGGGGGGAAGGAATTTTGGCAAGCCGAGAGGGGGGCAAGTGATTTTTCGCACACATTCTTGGGGCGCCTTTATAAAACGCTCTAAAAAACGCTTAGATAAACCGTACGGAAACGCTTAAATATGCACATTTTCCTGCTCGCTACGTATATACGCTCGCAATATGTTTATAAAACTTGCATGTGCAAGGGAGGGGGGGGCAAAGATTTTTTGGCGGGCCGAGAGGGGGGGCAAGCGATTTTTGGCGGGCCGGGGCAAGCGATATTTGGCGAGCCATTTGAAATGTACCCCCGGGGCTCATACTGGTAATTATTGCACAGCCCTTACATGCACATGCACTTTCAATGTGCTATCTTCTGAAGATAGTTTTACATGCAAGGTTTGCTATTGAAGATAAGCTAAGATAGCATTTACATGTTCATTTCATGACCGTATAAGATAGTTTTACATGAAAACTGGGCTATCTTCTGAAAATAGTTTTACATCTTTTCTATAGAGCATGTTTAGCATGCATAGGCGTAGATCCGGGGGATGGGGGATAAATCCCCAATATTTTGCCAGGGGTGGTCCATACAATCATCCCCCCAATGTTGAGACTTGTATATGGGTTTCTGACCAAATTAAGCTTATATTTGGCCATTTCAGCCCTAAAATTGCAAAATTTTCCGCACTACGCGCAAATTTAACCATATTTCATCAGTTTAGCTTTACAAATTTTCTCGCGCTTCGCGCGCATTTGTTCAATAAACTTAAATCTATCGCCAAAAAGTGCTGGATTCACTTTACTTCAAGAAATTTTTTCCAACCCCATCCCCCTCCAAATGTCAAAAAGAAATCTATGCCACTGTTAGCATGTTTTTACATGCAAACATTGCAATCTTCTGAAGATCGGTTCACATGAACACGTTGATATCTTCTGATAGTAGTTTTAAATGCAAGCTTTGCTATCTTTTGAAAATAGTTTTACAAGAGTAATGTTCCCTGAATAATTTGATAATTTTTCTTTGTTTACAATTAAAATCTTTTTCATTGGGAACCCCCTCCCATGCATGCAAAAACAAATTGAATCATATCTAATTTTGGATTGTTGGGAATCCCCTGTTCTCAAGTTTGTTCAGTGTATTGCACCATTAGGGGAATCCCCGATAATGTAAAGTGAATAATGACATCATTTTGTGGATTCCCCCAGGAAGTGAATGTATTAATGAGATGGTGTTTTGTTTTTGTAAGTATAAAAGGTGAAAGCAATTTAGCTTGCAGACTATCTATAATGTGTTGGTCGTCATTGTGTTGCAAAAGGAGGTGCCTTTGAATACAGCAACGAAGCAGATTTTGAACATGTGAAGGTGCTTCTCCTCCCTCAAAAGATTAAAATTCTTCTGTCGATTTGCTGGAGTCTGGGTTATTTCTACTTTTAATTAAAGACTTGTTTTTTACTTAAAGATCTTGTTAACTTAATCGAACAGTGTATGATTGTTGTGCATTAGTGTGAATTTGGGTAAAGGATGATTGTGGCCTTGAGTCATTACAGCCCGTACCACATGCAAACGTTGCTTTCTTCTGAAGATATTTTACATGTAAATTTACATGACGACAGTTTCATGCACACTTTGCTATCTTCTGAAGATAGTTTTACATAAACACTTTTATTTGCTATCTTCTGAAATATGCACCATCAAATGTACAAGCCTATTGGAAGAATTTCCTAAATGCTGAAAATAGTTTTACATGTACGTTTTGCTATCCTCTGAATATAGTTTTATATACATGCATACTTTGCTATCTTCTGACGATAATTTTACATGCACACTCTGCTATATTGTCAAATAAATACTTTGCTATCTTCTGAAGATAGCTTCACTACTTTGTAATGATTTGTTCTTAACATTGTATTAGTTTAAGTATTTGTAAATTGGTATACTCTGTTTAATTATGCTTTATATGTATTTATGTATCTGCATGTGTTTTTTTATGTAATGCAGTTCCCTATAAGATAGTTTACATGCACAGTTTGCTACCCAAGCTACTGGTTAGATAAAAAGTTTTAATAACATTAAATGTCGGGTTATATAAAGATTAAGAAAACGTTTTAAACGATTTGTATGAAAACACACTACAACAATATTTTTTAAATGTTTTCAAAATGATATTGTAAAATTTGTCAACACTTAAATAACATTATGTAAGAATATAGCAATAGGTTAAATTACCAACGAATGTTTTTGAATGTTATGAAAACATTTTATACCCTTTATACGGTATGCTCATTATATAACCCGACATTTAAACTTTTCCTGGCAACCTTTTCTAACCTTTTGCAGTAAATGTATTTTTATCATTGACTTTGTAGTTATAGTTGTAGTTATAGTTGTAATCATATTTTTATAATCATTTATAATTGTAGTTGGATTATAGTTGCATTTATAGTTGCAGTTAGAATTGTAGCTGGATTGAGAGTTATAATTAGAGAGTTATAGTTGAGTCTAGAGTTATAGTTGAGTTTATAGTTACTTTATAGTAGTTGTAGGTTTAGAGTTAGGGTTGAATATTTCACTTATGCTACATATGATCACAGAAGTAAGAAATCTTTCATGATGATCAGGTATTAAACCTAGTAAATTCAAAACCTAGGTCTATAGATTCAAATCTTCTTAGACTATACTCCAACATTAGATACTCTTTTTTTCTGGAAGACCTGGGTAAATTACTTGAGGGCACAACAAAGGGGAATTAGTTTTATGGCCATGTTAAATGTTTTCACTGTGGGAGACTATTAGCATGATTAGTAGTTGTGAAAACAGACCCTGGAAATAAATTCCAGGATCTGTGCTGTGACTTGGTATAGATCTGATCACCTACCATGCCTATACTGTAAAAATAGTCATGATAGTAGGGTGGGTGTAACAATGCAGTACTTAAAAACAATTGTGCCATTTAGTACCATTTAGCATAACATAATTAGTGCAAATTGCACTCTATTAGTTTAATTAGTGTTCAGTGGTGTAGTTCAGGGGTTGTGGTGCCCAGGGGTACATGTACATAATGGTGCCCATTTTTGCATCAGCCCCCCCTTACAAGTGTTTGTGAACGGTCCATAAATAGTTTTGCGAGCATAGCAAGCATGACATTTGCACACATTTCCGTACTGCCCCCTCTTTTAAAGTGTCAAATCCCCACAGCTCATAATTAGGGGTATATGATGGGTGTTTGGGTGATGGAGCCACCTTCAAAAGACAGGGTATAAACTCTTCTACAGGAGAGGGAGAATTAAGAAGGGGCCAAGAGGTGACAAATTTCCAAATCTTCCTGCTGTCCCTCTACTAAAATATTGTTGATATTCACTGAGAAATTTTCGGTCAAAATTAGAATGTTTAAAAATTGTGGTCTAACCAGGCCAAAAGAAGATACTTTTGGTCAATTTTGTCCCAGTATTTTGAGCCGAGGCAATATCGACCACCCCGGGGGGGGGGGGATCAAAAAATTTTGGTGGGTATGCTCCCCCGAAATTTTGAGGCGGTGGGTCTTTGGGAGCTGACTGCGTACCGATAAAAGGTGGCCTTTTGGAGCTGCGAACAAGTAAAACATGGACTTTTGGAGCTGCGAACAGTCCAAATCAAGGGTCTACCTTGGCTTTCTGGTTGAAAATCGCCTGAAAAAAACCTTTCAGAGCTGAAATTATCAAAATCAAGGGTCTTTCGGAGTTCTATTTTGGTCAAATATAGGGGGTCTTTCGGAGCTGCGAAATCCAAAAAGGGGGGTCTCTCCGGGGAGCATACCCGTATGGTCATTTGTGTTGAGTGCACCCCCCCCCGGACCAGCCTCTCCCACTCCCCATTACTGCTGATGCTGGTATGCCTCTGCTCGTCTGGGTCTTTGAATTGATGAAGGATCATGCTATTAAGTCATGCAGAGACATGAGCTATCTATAAATTGCATAAATGGGTTGCTGTTTTGGCCATGATTTGACCACCCAGAGGCTTTCATTTCCTGCTTAACCATCAACACATTGACCTCTCACTGTGTGTCTCAACTCCAAGCATGAAGTTACAGAACTCCCAGGACCCCAGTTTAGTATCTTTGTTTACCTTGACAAAAAGGCATTATGGGAAGGCATTCCAGTACAGAGTACGGAATGCATTTATGGAAGGCATTTGACTACCGGTATAGCATAGGCCTAGTATCAACAATGCATTATGGGAAGCTATGGCATAATTTCATCAATCCTTTGTATGGGAATATAAGGTACAGGTGATGCATTCTGGGAAGAATACATAGTGTACATGTAGACCTATTTAACATAACAATAACATGGTTTAAAAAATGCATTATAGGCAAGAGTTCCAACAATGCATTATGGGAAAGCATTCCAATACAATCTACAGCATTGATGCATTTATTGGGAAGACATTCCGCTACAGAGTATGGGTATAGCATATAGTTTCAACAATGCATTTTGGGACACTATATCATAGTTTCAACGATGCATTGTGGGAAAGCATTCCAGTACAGGTTACGGAATGCAATATGGAAGGCATTTGACTACAGGTATAGCATAGTATCAACAATGCATTATGGGAAGCTACATAATTTCATCAATATTTTGTATGAGAATATAAGGTACAGCTGATGCATTCTGGGAAGAATACATAGTGTACATGTATTTAACATGACAATAACATGGTTTTAAAAATGCATTATGGGCAAGAGTTCCAACAATGCATTATGGGAAAGCATTCCAATACAATCTACAGCAATGCATTATGGGAAGACATTCCGCTACAGAGTATAGGTATAGCATATAGTTTCAACCATGCATTATGGGAAGCTATGGCATAATTTCAACAATGGTACAGAGAATGTCTTTAGTTATCTAGCCAACTATAAACTCAACTATAATTCCAACTACAACTATAAACTCAACTATAATTATAACTACAACTATAAACTCAACTATAATTCCAACTACAACTATAAACTCAACTATAATTCCAACTATAACTACAACTACAACTATAACTACAACTATAAACTACAACTACAACTATAAACTATAAAATGTTAACACTCTTTGCGAATGATGTCCAAAACGTTTTGTGTTTGCTGGGTATCTTTATATCACTCACACATAAATTCTAGACAGTTCATGGGTTGATTACCATTTGCCATTTTTACCATCACCCACTCCGTGTGATATAGTCTTTACCATCATGTGCTTTGCCGTAGTGCGCCTGCGCCAAGCCGCGCGCTGACTCTTGGACTCGCCGATTTAGTTATGGGGTGGGTCCCAAAATGCGAAGTATATCACCGCAAAACATGGTGTTATGTTGATGAAAAAATGTATTTCCTACCTTAAATAGTATTTTAGTAATAGAATTTATGCATGAGTGATATAAAACAAATATTAACTGTCTTAAATTCGTGTAATGGTCGAAATATAATCACTCGGTGAAAGATGGATTGTTCCATTCCACTCGCCGTTCCGGCTCGTGGAATGAAACAATCCATCTTTCACCTCGTGATTATATTTCGACCATCACACTCATAGACAGTTAATATTTGTATAATATCTCTGACGATAGTTTTACATGCACACTTTGCTTATCTTCTGAAGATAGTTTTTCATAAACACTTTGCTATCTTCTGAAGATAGTTTTACATCACGTACATGCACACTTTTCCATCTTCTGACGATAGTTTAACATGCACACTTTATTATCTTGTGAAGATAGTTTTACATGCACAGTTTGCTTTCTTCTAACGATAGCTTTACATGCACACTTAGCTATTTTCTGTCGATAGTATCACATGAACACTTCAAATGAACATATCTTCTGAAGACAGTTTTACATGCACATTTTGCTATCTTCTGACGATAGTTTTACACACTTGCTATCTTCTGAAGAGTTTTACATGCACACTTTGCTATCTGCTGAAAATAGTTTTACATGCACATTTTGCTATCTTCTCATTACATAAACACTTTTAAGTGTTTATGTAATGTTAAGTGTTAAGTGTTTATGTTAAAAGCTTTTGAAATATGCAACATCAAATATACAAGCCTATTTGAAGAATTTTCTATGAGCTTACAAAATGATCATGCTAAAATATTTTAATAAAATATTGTTTTAAATATATAGTCTTTCCTCTTTCATAAATACTAGCGGGTACCCGCGCTTCGCGCGTATGGGGTTATATCAGATGAGAAATTGTTTTTAGGTACCGCACCGCTCCCCGCAGCCCCGCACCGCTCCCCGCAGCCCCGCACCGCAGTCCCGCACAGCAGAGGCTTGGCTATAAATTCTCGTCCATTGGCTAATTTTAAAATTTGAAATTTTTTAAATTCAGAAGCCCATTGGGTTAGGGTTATGGTTACAGTTAGTGTTTATTATGAATATTTATAAGTACAGGGTGTTCCAAAAATTCCTTTACCATTAAAGTGATATGTATCTCTACTACAAATTATCATGATATGGATGGATTCGTGCAAAGAGGAAACTTGAACAATTACTATGATACCTTAACTTGACCAGTTTCCTTGTGAATGTTGAAGCATATCAAATCACGTGTAATGTTTTACTGGTTCTCTCAAACATTTTGGCTTGGCTTCCTCTCCCTTACAATAATAGACTTTGTTTTAATAGACTGTGTTTTAACAGTGTTGATCACAAAACGATGCAATGTTTAAAAACGCTTTACGATATCGACACCTTTTCCCAATTTCATGTTGGTGTTTCTATCGCTGCTGAAGTTCAAGATTGTATAAATCAACAGAGCAGCTTTTCATTGCAGGGAAAAGCACATCATATCATGAGTAAAATTAAATCATTTACTTTAATAAATTATTATATGCCTTTTCCTTGGTCTCAAATTAAATTGCTTTAAATATAAATGATAAACGCAGTACCCCAATGTAGAATGAGGGTCCAACATGAAAATCTACATTATTAGGGCTTGCCATTTCAACCATTTAGCTATTCAAAACCATAATTTAACCATTAGGTGTTTTTTGTGGGATTTTTGTGCCTGAATCTTCCCCTCTTCCACACTCCCATGTTAAAAATAGCTCTACGATGACCTTGACTGGGGTGTTTATATGCGGACCAAAGCGGTGCGGGGCTGCGGTGCGGGGCAGCGGGGAGCGGTGCGGGGAGCGGTGCGGTACCTAAAAACAATTTCTCATCTGATATAACCCCATACGCGCGGGCCCCCGCTAGATGAGTAAACGGGAGCGGTTAGCATAAACGATGGAAATGGTAATCATGGCAATTGGTATCGATTCACCAGCTCAATTATTACGTGGTCAGTGATGTGGTACCATTTTTTGCCTCCATTTTGCAAACGACTTCCATTAGCATAATCTTTTGCTTAATGTTTGTACCTAAACACCCTTTTGACTTATTTTTTCTTTGTCTTTCCTTTTTTCTTTCAGTTTCTCTCTCTCTATCTCTTTCCATTTCTTGCTTTCCCGTTATTTCGTTCCATTTCTCTCCTTTTCATTTTCTTGCTTGTTCCCTTTCTTTCTCTCTGTCTCTCTCTCGCTCTAGCTCTTTCTTTCTTTCTATGTCTTTTTTCTTTGTCTTTCCCTTTCTTTCTTTTCGTTTCTCTCTCCCTTTCTCGTTCTTGCTTTCCCTTTTGTTTCGTTCTCTTTTTCTTTCTTTCTTTCTTTCTTTCTGTCTGTCTTTCTTTCTTTCCTTCTTTCTTTCTTTTTCTTTCTTTCTTTCCTTCCTTCCTTCTTGCCTTCCTTCCTTCTTCTTTTTTTACTTAGGCATAAATCCCGGAGTGGGGAATAAATTCCCCCAATTTTTTGGGGCATGGTCTATATACAATCACCTCCATGTTTACGCATGTATGTGGTTTCTTTCTTTCGTTCGTTCTTTCTTATAAATTTGTTTCTGTTTCATCAAGTTTCATCAGTAGGCCTATAGCAACATTGGGTTTCAAGAAGGTTGAGTTACATGCCGGTTGTATGGGGTGGTGGATAAATCCCCCTAATATTTTGATAAGGGCAATGGTCCATACAATCACCCCCAAGTTGACACCTGTCCCGGGACACCTGTATACATAGGCCTATATGTACATGTGGGTTTCAGACAAAATTAACCTCATATTTGGCCAAACTATAAAAAGTGCCCATTTTTGCGGTCTTCGTGCGAATTTGTTCCACTTTTGCACGCATGTATTGTGGCCGGTTCTTTCTTTCTTTCGTTCGTTCGTTCTTTCTATTAACTTTGTTTCTGTTTCATCAAATAGGCCTAGGCCTAATAGCAACGTTGGGTTTCAAGAAGGTTGAGTTACATAGGCGTAAATTCCCGGTGGTGGGGGGCCGGGGTGGGGGTTTGATAAGGGCAATGGTCCATACAATCACCCTCAAGTTGACACCTGTATACATGTGGGTTTCTGACAAAATTAACCTCATATTTGGCCAAACTAAAAATCTAAAAAAAAAAAAGTCACAGTGCCAATTGTTGCGGTCTTCGTCGTGCGAATTTGTTCCACTTTTGCACCATATAATTTACCATTAGCTTCATTAATAGCCATAAATTAATCTGTCGCCAAAATGTACTGGATTCACTGTAGGCCTATTTCAAGAAATTGATTTAAACGGACCCCATTCCCCATGTCAAAAGAAACCTACGCCATCATTAATGTTGCCAAAAAGTGCCGGATTCACTATTAATATGCCTACTTCCAAGAAATGTTTTTCATCTCTATCCCCATGTCAAAAAGAAATCTACGGCGCCATTGTTGAGATATATTTATAATCTCCGAGATGATACCGATGAATCGATCAGTTCCTCTTCAAAGTATCGATTATCGGCAAGTTCCTCTTTAATAGTATAAAATATTAACATAATATATAGATTATGATGCATATAACTTTTGTACATGTAATAAATAGAGAGCTTGCGATTTCCATGGAAAACGTACGTATCATACGACCGTGATCATGATGATCATTCATCATTCACATGAGAGTGATTTTGAATATATGAACGGGCGCATGATGGATACGTTTGAAAATCAGTCGAAATTTCTCTAATAATTTATTATGTTTTTTGGCAAATTTATTAAAGGGACTAAGGACACGGTTTTTGACCCGTGACACGGTAGACTGCTTTTATTTTAACTATCCCTGTCAATTCTACCGGTCTATCTCAAAATCAATGTACCTATTCAAGGGAATTAATCAAGGAGTCTCGGTTTTGGTTGGAAGTACTATTTTATGATAGCCTGGCCGACATGGACATGATGGACCAAGCAAAAGTTTTAGAATTACTGGAGAGCAGAGAAGTCAATCTGGTACGTTTTGAGTTGTCTGATATGCACGGTGTACCTCGCTGCAAAACAATACCAACATCACTGTTCAAGAAGAAGGCAAGCGAAGGACTCAATTTTGGGCTTGGATTTATGAATAAAGACCCCGGGTACAATATTGTACATGGATCAAAAGGTAAGAACAACTTTCCAAGCCTAAGACCCAGAACTGCCAATGCAAAAAAGGGGCAATGTCAGATGTGGTGCTCTTCAGTTATGTCATTTCTATGAATCATTTTCACTGCGTCGGAACCCTTACTGTAGGCCTACTCACACTACACTCATACGAAGATTAAGTCAATTTACATAAATTAGTCGTAAAAGTTCTGTTGGTGATTCAAGTGTTTTGCATGCTGAGTTGAGTTTTTGTTCTGATGCACGGTGAACTTTGTATAATTATGTTGTATATGACCGGTCGACTGCATATCCGTCTTTACACGCTTTTCAATACGGAATAAATGCTACCCTCTCGTGACATCATCCAAGCAGCAAAGTTAATTTCCCATTGAAAAGCGTGTAAAGACGGATATGCAGTTTACCGCCGGGGTTTACCGTTCTGATATTATGTTCTATAACTGCGGCGTAGATAGCGGTCGGGAGACATGTGCCCTGGGCGCTTTATATTGGGGAGCTGCGCCGAAATGGCGATGGTTAAAAAAAGGTTCTCGAAAAGTAGAACTCCCCATGAAAAAATAGGCGTTATTTATTGCAATGTATCAATTGGGAAGCAGTTGGTGCACTGTGTAGGTCTACGGTATACCGGTAGCGCCGCGCCGGTAATAATAATATTCGCATCAACATATCGCTATCTCTAAATTGCGTTAATTTTTGTTGAAGTTTTGGGCGCCCCCCCCCCCCCCCCATACACACACACTTTTTAGATTCTTGAGCACCCTGGAAAAAATGGGGTCAACAATTAGTCATTTCCATTTGGGCGCCATAACCCCTAACTTAATATGTTTCTTTTTCCAGATACTTTGTTTTATTCAGCGAACGATTTCTCCGAGATGCTATGTCCGATTTTGAACCCAATACACAAATTTATTGGTCAAGCTATGAGTTTTAAAATATTGGACGAGACGTAGAATTTTGTATTGGGTGAAAACACGTGATTTTTGGTCAAAAATGTGATTTTTGCATAATGCAGTCTAGGCTTCTCCGTAGTCCACTTGCTCATTGTGCATACTCTGGCTATTGAATAAAAGCTTAAAACTCTGAATTAATTAATTTGTGCACAATTGATAGATTTTCACATCTGATCTTTTTAGTCACCGTATACTCCCTCTGTTTGTTGGCTTCCCAACTCGGGCTCGAATAACCTGGTAGATTCTAAAATTAGAATGGTTCAGTATTGAAGTGCCATTATAATTATGCCATTATAATATGTTGCATTTAATAATATATGCCTACGTAGAGTTTACTGTTATTGCACTAATATAATTATAATAAACTTTTTCATAACCATTTATTAGTATTTTGATGTCATAGATATAAGTATTATTTCGAGTTCAACTGAATGCGTTCATCATGATTAATAACATATTTTCATTTATCAAAAATCGACTATGGCATAGTCTAAATGCAGTCATGTCTACAGTAGAATTCACCACGACCTTTGCAGGACTTAAACCTCATTAAAAGCTATTAAACCAAGATAACACTCATTGAAAACAGCTCAACTATGTTAAATCAGATCTTCTCTGGTTAAATCCACACTACACATGTTTCTGTTTTACCTGTGCGGTATTGCAATGAGGTATAGTTTCAGTTGGGTAACCAATTATATAGCAAACGCAAGGGTGCAATACTCTGTGGGCCTTTGTTTACGAAATGAGACAATAGTCTGTTTATTGTTAACCAGCATTCTTGAAAATGAGAAACATAATGGTTGTAGACTTAACACGGTTTGGAAATAATTTCTTCATATTTTTTGGTGTTATCTGTCGTTTACATATCCTTCCTAAAACATATTTCCAAACACCTAAATTATATAGCTAAAAATATAAGACATGTTACAAAACTATATTTTCTAGATTATCAGAGAGAACTTTAAATATTGGCCGGTTATTTTTCACACAGTGACGTTAACTAGGCAATGTCCTATTACCTATAACATACATTAAAACACCAAAGTGCGAACAAACAAAAAACAAAAACAAAAACAAAAAACCAAGAAAAAAAAACCAAACAAAAAAAACCCTTTAAAGTTAATTTAAATGAGAATCTAGCCTTCTAAATAAATCTATTTTACAAAGATTGTAATCATATCAAATTGTAGGCACATGTGTTCTTTTTATGCAAATTTGGAGTTTTTATGCGTTTATACATTCTATTTCTAAGTAACCTTTTTAAACATAGGGCCTACCGTTACCGTGACATTAAAGCTATATTATAATATTTGCTGAGGAGAACGCCCTCAAAAATATTTTAAATTCTGGTTTTTACACAATTGTAATGTACTTTAGTCAATAAATATACTCTGCAAAAATCAGGACTTTAGGTGCTGTAGTTTTGTCAAAATCCGAGATTTTGAATAAAACGATGGACCACGACACCGGCGTTTTATTATTACGATGGAAATATTAGTCGAACACGTATGCACAGTACGTACACGGCGTGCGGGATACACATACACACACCCCGAGGATCGTACCGTATTACAACCGCGGGAGTAACATGGGCGCTGGTAGTAAATTCCAATTTTCTATGCTTTACCTCAGTTGTTCGGCTCAAAATTAAAAGGGGATATATCTGACAGTAAAAGCTAATATGTTATGGAAAATAAATACTAATCTATTTTTACAGAAATGTTATAATATGGCTTTAGTGAACCAGGTGTGAGGTGTGTGCTATCGAGCTGTAGCTAAGTAAAAATAACGACCAATTCGGTTAAATCATGGAAGAAGCCTACGTGTACTTCCATGATTAAATGGATTTACATTTCAAATGAAACCATGGAAGTACAGTACTTCCATAATGAAACCTACCCTTCTAAATAACACCAAACAATTTCTTTTCTCATTAACATTTAAAAAAATTCTATAAAACATATTACCGTTAATTTGATATATTCATTAACTATATGTGTGTACTTTCATCGAGCTGTAGCTAGACCCAGAAAATGACATTAAAACAGAGTCATATGCACCTTCAAAATCTATATAATTTATGTATCTGTTGTCCTGACGATGATATTACGCCAATATCTGAAAATATTTTAGTTTAATTTTGCTTTCTAGATAATAATTATGTTATGACATTTTCAAATTAAAGTTCAAGTTTTTAGAAGTTCAAGAATTAAAATACAAGTTGTGGTGTACCCCAGGGGTAAATTCTTGGACCCCTATTATTTATATTACATATAAATGATACATCTAGGATATTCCAATTAATTCTAACGTAACAAGAAAATGACAGGAAATGTTAAAAGTGCCCTTGTCCAAGAGCCCCCGAAGCTCTTGCTACGCCCTTGAATCAAATTAAGGGGGATGGGGGTAAAGTGAATTTCAGGGGGATTCAGCAAAAAGGGGAACTTTTCGTATACAAATGCCGCTTTGTTGTTGTTGATGATGATGACATTTGACAGAATTTACCTCAAGAATCATGTCCTTGCTTTTATATTATTACAGAGTACTTGGAAAAGAGAAATTTTGGCGACTGCGTGTGTTTTCCTGAATACAACACATTCACTCTTCTACCTTGGTGCGGAAATACTACAGGTCGTGTACTCCTAGAACCCAGGCTGGATGGCATACCAATAGCGGCATATCCTCGCAATATTGCAAAAAGACAGCTCGATCGTCTCAAAAATCTCGGATATTCTCTCCTATCTGCTCATGAACACGAGTTTTATTTGGTCGATAAAGAAACGAGAAAACCTATTTACGATATTGGCAATCTTCGCGCAACCAGCAACAACTTTCAACTCGGGAAATTTTATAATGAAATCGCGAAACAACTACCTAAGGTAGGCGTAGAAATAGAGACTTTAGAAACCGGCTGCGGAGCAGGGCAGTTACAAGTCACCTACAGACCTGCTTTTGGAATACGCGCCCCTGATAATGCGCACACATATAAAATTAGCATAAAAGAGATAGCATACCAGCAAGGTTATATGGCGACATTTATGACCAAACCTTTCTTTGATGACGAATCTAACGGAGCTCATTTTTGTCATTCGTTATGGGATGTCACAGAAACAATCCCGCTGACGCATGATCCAGACGATCCAACTGGACTTTCACAAGTTGCCCAGCATTGGATGGCGGGAATTTTAAAACACGCTCCCGGACTTGCTTTATTGCTAACACCAACTGTCAATTGCTTTAGGCGTTATGATTTTACCACACCCGTGAATGCTACGTGGGGGGTAGATAATCGTTCTTGCTATCTACGCGTTAAGCTTAGAGATGATGCCAAGAATGCATACATGGAAAATCGAGCCAGCTCCAGTGCGAGTAATCCGTACTTAACATTAGCTGCTACTGTTGCAGCTGGCATAGATGGTATCCAACATAAATTAGCTCTTCCAAAAGGAGTAAGTGGAAGCGCTTACAACAACATGAATCTACCACTGGGAACTTCGATGATACCCCATAACATGAAAGATGCGTTGAAGGCATTTTTGGATGACGAAGTCATATGTAAGTCGATGGGAGAGGACTTTGTAAAACTCTTCACGGCAGCCAAGATGCATGAAATGGAACTAGAGGAAAAGGCAAACCGGGAGGCAAAGGTCAATGGGGATGGGGACAGTGACTGGGAGCACATATTATATTTTGAAAGTATGTAATGCAGGGAAGGGACGTGGTTTCGTATTAATTTTCTCTCAAATTAAACAACAACAGCTAATAAAATAAATATTGCAAACTGCAAATAGGATGGAGCCGGTGTTTTAACAAAAAAAAAAAAAAAAAAAGCACAGAAATACGACGGAGTAGGTGTTTTAACAAAAAGTACAGCTATGAAAATAACTAAATACGTACATATAGTCTATTTATATAAACTTTGAATATATGAAATAATAATTATTGTAAGAAATACATATCGATGACGTCCTTTAAACGAAAGTTCCGTTTCTCGGCCGACCCCCTCCCTCTCTGCCAGACACCGTAATCCTGAAATGTTGATAAGTTGCCGGGATCGCGGGACTTTACTTTACAAGGAATCACTGTAACAAGGAATTAAACTAATGGGCATAATAGGTTACCCCTATAATGAAGTACTGTTGTGGAGGGTAAATAAAAAAACCCTTAAAAGGGAGTGCTCAGGCATGATTAGAAAACATGGTTGTACAATGTAGGTCGGTGATAATTCATGTAGGCCTACTAATAAACTTCTTGTTTTAAAAAAGTGTACCATAGCTTTAATGTTATTCTATATATTTATACTATGATCAGCTCTTAATAGGCGGGAATTATTCGTTTTTTGTTACTGCGCAAGTCAGTAAAGTTCCAAATTACGCCGCGCGTAAATTCACAAAAGCATGTGTCATTCACGCAATATGCAAAGCGCAGTTCGCGTAGGTGTGTGTGTATGCCATTCTACATGTATATCAATCCACAATGTTATGAGTCCCGCCTATTATGAGCTGATCAGAGTGTAACACAACATACATGAAGTAAGAAACAGGTTTCGATGGTGTACGTAGGTCTATTTTGTGTATATGTAGGCCCCCACCCCATATTGGATTTTTTTAAACACTTCAACATGTACATGTAATATATACAAATGGTAATGAAAAGTAAACCCAAAGTTATACTAAAGTAATTTACAAACATCAATTCAACACAATTTGAAAGGGGCATTCCGTGATCCACACTTTGTACAGAAATATTCAGATTTTTATCATTTTTATACCACTGGAAAACTCTGGCAGAACTGTTTCTGTATAAAATAATTCTTGCCGATTAATTCGTTTAGCAAGCATATCGTCAAACTTGTTCGCCAAATTACAACACAGCAAGTGGCATATGGGGCATAAGTACACATAGAGGCTGTATCAAAATGATACCAGTACTCATCAATTTTGATGTTGATTGATAAGCGTACATGCTTATTTTATTCTTGCAAACAAACAATCTGATCAACTGAAGTTGTGAGATTTAAGCTTTTGCTCCTGGATATCTACTGACAAATGTCATAAAAAGTGGATGCTATAGGATTGTGAAATACTCCTTTAACATATTATGTCACATTTAGTGATGTAGGCCTATGCACTTGAATGTTACCCATGAAAATAAAAAGTAAAGGTTAAGTTGTATATGTTAACGATCTAAATAATACAATTTAAATATTACACCACTTTATCACCAATGCATCATTTTTACAAAAAAAAAAAAAAAATTTAAGCCCTTAGCTCCAATGTGCTCTGTTCTATTTCAGATGCCATTTTACCCAAAATGGTTTAAACTTGATAAATTTGTGTTTGTGGGATATTTCAATCTGTTGGCGTTGAAGATGCTGCTGGATATAAATTTGTATCTGCGGAATATTCCAATTTCTGTTGGTCTTGATTCTTGAAGATGATGCTGTGGAAGGCTGTTGTGTAGAGTGTGAATGAGATGACTACTGTGTATATAGTGTGGATGAGATGACCACTGTGAACTTCTGGCAAATCCAGAACCATCAGAACACCTTACTTATCTCTCATTGCAAATTTAAGAAGTTCATGGACATTTGGTAACTTGGTATAATTGACCATGCAGGCTGACCTAGCTAGCTGACTTTGTCCATAAAACAAAATCTGTTCATGGACAGTTTGTAACTTGTTATTAAACTTCAACTTCAACTTCCAGACCACTACACTATCAATCTGTCAACACTCATAATATTGAAACTGATTATCATTCCCAGGTAACAAAACCCTCCACTATGGGCTACAGAACACAGTTTTATAAATAATTTCATGTGGAATGAGGCTAATATCCTATCCCCACCTCAAACTAGAAATCTCACTGCTGCATATATTTATGAACTATGTCACGAGGAGTGATGTTATTTTAGGAGCTGGCAGTAGTCTGCATTAGTGCATTTCTATTACTAAGATACCATCCATTATTCTACAAAATATTTTTAGTGATTACAAAGCAAGAGCATTTGTAAAAGAAGCTCGACTTGGAGCTACTTAGGTTCAAGGGTCAAATTTTATTTCAAGGTCTAAACTGAATGTATATATTCACTCAGGTGTACCTGAGCGAAAAAAAGTTCCGGCACTTCCTATTGAAGACCTATTACTTGGTCTTACACTTTCTAACCTATATAACAAAAACATAAAAAAATACTTATACCTTGATAAGGCCGTATAAAATTAATATTTTGGTTCTCGTCCAGAGGATTTTCATGAATTGATGAGGGAGGGAGGTGTTTTTTTTTCAGTGTAAAATCAGCATTGTCTGTAGTTTTCGGTATTTTCCAACAGTGCTCGAGGAAACGATGAGGCACTTTTTTTTCAAATGTGAGATTCTGAGGATAAACCCCTAGAGTACCACAAAAGACTTGGAAGTGGTCCTTGTTCTCTAATAAACTTATTTATATGTATGAAAAATTCATCAATCATTCCAAAGTCTAAAATAATTGTAAAATCTAAAAAATCAAAAAAAATCTGACAAATCCCAGAAATTGAGGAGGGAGGAGACGAAAACCTAAACATTAATTTTATACGCCATAACTAATTGAACTACAAATTTGAACTTCTTTATCCGATTGTCATGATCGTCTGGGAAAAGGGACAACATGTTATGATGTGTACGATGTATACGTACAATAAAAATTCCCTTTAAAAGGGAAAGCCAGCCTCAATGTAGAAGAGGTCTTGTAATTAGTTTTGGTCAATGTGAAAGGCATTTTTAGGATCACGCTTACATCTACATGACAGTCCACCAAACCATCAACGATGAGAACATGCACACTGAAACAGCAGAAAACATTAATTCCTAATCTCATGTCAACTCTTTTAATTCATTACATGTACTCCAAATTGTTCTGGTCTGTTTGTTTTGTTGTTGTTGTTGTTGTCGTTGGGTTTTTTGTCTTTTCAGCTTTTTACCCACGATATCTCAATTTCCAATTTTGTAATACCAGAACTTACGAACTCAATATCTTCGCTTAGGAATGTCCGATTTCACTGCTTTCGATATATACACTGCCGGTTTGAGTTAACTTACATGTACATTTTATTTTAAAATAACTTAATTAATTCGCAATGTATAGTTTAAGCCTACTATATTATAATAGATAGTGGCCAGCACATTTATAAAGGACTGGTTACTCACTACAATCTTCACTCTTAAACTGTGTTTTTCTGAATGTGCTGATCATGTTGATTGCTAGTCGGAAACTCCTGCGAAGCTATGGACATGGCATCTTACATACTCCATTCTATAACAGTCTGCCTAGTGCCTTGTGTGTTTTCTCTTCAATCATTTTGTTGAATGTAATTTTATGAATCAAATAGTTATGTGTCATTTTATTTATAATAAAGAAGTTATTAAATTAATAAAATAAGACAATTTATTTATCTATAAGTGCATAAAAGCCCTATATTGATAGAGAATGGCTACTTTGAGATTCCTGTTTTAGGTCTCCGCTTTTTAGATTTCCATGGGGCTAGTGAAACAACCATCCCTATCTATCAGGCTGAGACGAATATACCTAAAGGTATATTCGTCTCAGCTATCAGGCGCGTATCCACGATTTGGCGATTGGTTACAACGTTTTGTTACTGTCCTTTGAACAGTGGGGCAGGTCCTGCGGACAGTCCCGGGAATATTTAGCAGACGTTCTTCAGTGGCATTTTTGTCTATTTTGGCCACAATCAAAAGCTATAAATTTCAGCCCTGAATAATAGACCCTTTTAAGGACGTGCTTTTTTAAAATTCATTCTTAGTTGATGCGAGTTTTAGAGGCGATATACGAATACAATGTAGCCAACATAATATGATTTCTATTGGGTTCATATTTTCCGTGGTTTTAAATTCTTATTTTTCTGAGTTTTTGGTGTCATTATATTGGAAGTCCTATAAAATATAATCAAATATAGCCATTTGTACAAAATTAAATAGGTTAAGGTCATGAATAATGCCCAGATCTTCGAGGTCATTGTATCCCCAGATGGATAATTGAACAGATTTCGTGTTATTGTTCCCTAAAATCAATGACCGTGAAACTATAATTATAAAGACAAATGAATACGTGCGAAAGTTTGCAGTATTTTGGAGATCATCTTTTCAAGGTCAACTTATTAATCAGCAAGTTGGAAAAGCAAACCATCGGTGTTTGTTAGATGGTTCAGCAGATATTAAGGGGCTGTGCAATAATTATGAGTCCACCTGGGGAGGGCAAAATTTCCAAAGGGCATGCCAAAGAAATGCATGCCCTTCCTCCTTCGGCCTGCCAAACATCACACCCCCTTCTGCCAGAAAATCGCCCCCTGCACATACCAAATGTTTTTGGCCCGGGTTTTTGGATCCCAATTTGCAAACTTTAAATGGTCTAGGTAATTATATATATAGGCCTATTGCAAGTGCAGCGAGCAGGTAAATTTGCATATTGAAGCGTTTCCGTATATTGTTTTCCAAGCCTTTTAGAGCGTTCTATTTAAAAGGCACCCCTTCTTCCCACTGCCCCTTCGATTTTGCCGCCCCCTGCTTTGACCCCAGGGCTGGCACCCCCAAAGCCCCCCCCAAAAAAAAATACGCGCATGCAGACGTTCTGCTAAAAATTAGAAACATGTTGATATTTGCAATAATATTATTATTTATTAGTGAACAGTTTATTATGCAAAATTTATTTTTTGTTAAAAAAAAAATCATAATTATGAGATATTCATCAGACCAATGTTTTTGTACAAACGTAATCGAGTATTTTTATCCCCTCCCCCTAAACGAAACTAGTTTCGTTTAAAGGACATCATCGATCTTTTGGTTTGTTCCCTTATGAATCGGTACAAATGATAAAGGATTAAAATCATGTTTATATCATCAACCTGTGATTCTTCGTATGTGTGCGTATAGGCCTACTTCGAATTCTAGTCTCAAATATAAAGATATACCATTGGCATTATTTACGTGATATGTATGTATAGGGGTGCTCATGTGTAACCAGCTTATTGAGACCATTAGGCCTTTACTATCTTCGGAAGATATATATGCCTACTTTGACATCCGAAGAGTTGTGCATGCACACTTTGACATCTTGTGAAGATAGTTTTACATGCACACTATGCCAGCTACTGAAGATAGTTTTACATTCACACTTTGCTAATATAGTTTTACATTCACATTTTCTTCTGAAGATTTCTTCTGAAGGGTTTAGCTACTAAAGAGTTTTAAATGCACACTTTGCCATCTTAAGGGGTATAATCCATACAAGATTCCGCCGAACGATTTTTCTTAAACTTCGTACCAATTAAATTTCATCGATATACTTCGAATATCTAAAATAAAAAAGAGGGGTCACGGAGTTAGTTTTCGAGAAATAACCATTTTAAAAATGCTGTTTTTGGGAAAAATTAGTACAGGCGTCTATGGGAAAATGACAATTTTAGACATGTTTTCGATTACAACAAAAAATCTACCCGAACAATTTTGCTTATTTTTTGATATAACATGCGCACTGATAGGATATTTCATTAAAGCTAATAAAAAATAGGGGTCACGGAGTTACTTTTTTCGCAATTTGAGCAGAAATGGCATATTTTTTGGTTCAAAATACCAGTCCGATATCATAGCGCGTCACTCGCAAAAACTTGTCGCAGCTCATACGCGCTAAATTGTCCGCGTATGCAGGTGATATCGCAAACACCTGCAACATGACAGTGGGTGATTTTCTTCGGTTTTATTAACCCTCTTGATTCAAAAGTTCTTTATAAATCGAAAACCTGAAGTGGTTAAGCCATGCGCCTACAAACAAAATGAGATATTTTACATAAATCTGTAATTTCAAATTGAATTGAATTTGAACTTTGTCAATGCTGCCGTTTTTTCTCGTTGTTTTGCATAGCAAAAATATTTGTAGGCCTACCTATATGACAACTTTAATGACTTATTCTTCACTCCTATGCAGTTTATATACAATGTTAATTTTTTGCAGGCTATCACTGAATAGGCCTTTAATTATTAACTTAAATATTAGCGGATCCCGTTATTTATCATGTTTAGAATGATATTAATATTACTCAAATATCATCTCAGTATGTACCCAGCAAATACGAAACATTTTCGACATCATTCGCAAAGGTTAGAAAAGGTTGCAAACGTTTAAATGTCGGGTTATTTAGGGTTAGGCCTATAAAGGGTATAAAACGTTTTCAAAACACACAAAAACGTTATACTGCAAACATTCTAACATAATGTTATTTTAGTGTTGACAAAATATTTGGCAAAAACTATTTGCATAACATATTTTTTACAATAACACTTTGAAAACAATAATTTAGAAATATTATTGTAGTGTGTTTTCATACAAAACGTTTTCATAACCTTTATATAACCCGACATTTAATTTACTTAAATCAAAATCCAAATGTTTAAAACGTTTTAACGTTTTTTGTGTCTGCTGGGACAACTTGGTTCGATCTACTATTTCTCGTTTTATCATTAAGTTATAAAGTCAGTTGCACGCG
Source organism: Amphiura filiformis (assembly GCF_039555335.1). Lineage (NCBI taxonomy): Eukaryota > Metazoa > Echinodermata > Ophiuroidea > Amphilepidida > Amphiuridae > Amphiura > Amphiura filiformis. Next base: position 3,309,652 of record NC_092647.1, on the reverse strand, counting down.
AAGTAAGTCAGATGTGAAAATAGCCATTTTATTAAAAAAATTAATTGACTTCATGTGATATATATTTCAAATTACAGAATTTTACCTTAAAATACTATTGAAATAATTTCATTAATCAGTAAAATAAGAAACTACTTTATAATAAAAAAATATAAGTTATATAATACTAGTTAATAAGACAAATAAAAAGGCCGTTTGATATCACCCCTTTTATATATTTTTTCGTATGCCTACTGTGCCTGTTTAAATGGACAGTATGCATAAGAAAAAAAATATAGACCTAGTTTTATAATAATTATATATACCTATAAATAAATAAATTTTGGATTTATAAGCCTATATTATTTTTACGTATTATTGATTTCCACTTGCCCAGCCGTTACCAAAATTGAGTTAAATTGTGTTACATTACATTACGAAGTTACACTGTAACCAAATGAGAGATGTGTAACGCTAATACCATTTAATTACATCATAATTTTCTTTTCCATGAAATAATACATTTTGGGATTTCTGAATGGGCTCGCCCTAGTCTAATTAGGCCTAGGTCTATATATATTTTGTTATCTTGGTTATTATTTTATCTTTATTTTCCCTCATTATTTAATTCTGTCTTCCTTCTTTCTTACCTTTCCTTCTTCTGTCTTTGTTTTGTTTTCGTTTCCTTTCTTATTATTCTTTCTCACTTCTTTCTGTCGTTGTTTATTTGATTGATTACATTAATTTTTTTCAGTTTCCTTTAATATTCTTAAATTTTCTTTTATTTCACTTTGTCTTTCTTTTTTTTATCTTCCTTTTCTTTTCTTTCTTTCTTTCTTTCTTTCTTTCTTTCTTTCTTTCTTTCTTTCTTTCTTTCTTTCTTTCTTTCTTTCTTTCTTTCTTTCTTTCTTTCTTTCTTTCTTTCTTTCTTTCTTTCTTTCTTTCTTTCTTTCTTTCTTTCTTTCTTTCTTTCTTTCTTTCTTTCTTTCTTTCTTTCTTTCTTTCTTTCTTTCTTTCTTTCTTTCTTTTTCTTTCTTTTTCTTTCTTTCTTTCTTTCACTCTTTCACTCTTGAACTTTTCCTTGATTTCTTTCTTTAGTTATTTCTTTCATTCTTTTACAAAAATCACTGGTACCGGTAAATGGCGATAAAAACATGGTACTCTCGCGTAGCTGAACTTCTTACCAGCGCCTGCCGCACACTCCACGCAGTTTTTAGTTTGACGCGCGCGTGGCGACAAGAACTGCGCGGACAAGATTTCACAGAAATTTCAGTTAGAAACGAGTGCGTACTAGACGCGTGGATTATACCCCTTAACATGCCATCTTCTGAAGAACATTCACACTTTCTTCTGAAGATAGTGCACTTTGCTATCTGCTGAAGAGTTTAGCTACTAAAGTTTAACATGCACACTTTGCCACCTTCTGAAGATAGTTTAACATGCACACTCTGCCATCTTCTGAAGATAGTTTTACATGCACACTTTGCCATCTTCTGAAGATAGTTTAACATGCACACTCTGCCATCTTCTGAAGATAGTTTTACATGCACACTTTGCTATTTTCTGAAGATAGTTTAACATGCACACTTTGCTATCTTCTGAAGATAGTTTTACATGCACACTTTGCTATCTTCTGAAGATAGTTTAACATTCACACTTTGCCATCTTCTGAGGATAGTTTTACATACACACTTTGCCATCTTCTGATGATAGTTTAACATGCACACTTTGCCATCTTCTGAAGATAGTTTTACTTGCACACTTTGCTGCATTCTGAAGATAGTTTAACATGCACACTTTGCTATCTTCTGAATATAGTTTTACATGCACACTTTGCCATCTTCTGATGATAGTTTTACATGCACACTTTCCCATCTTCTGAAGATAGTTTAACATGCACACTTTGCTATCTTCTGAATATAGTTTTACATGCACACTTTGCCATCTTCTGATGATAGTTTTACATGCACACTTTCCCATCTTCTGAATATAGTTTTACATGCACACTTTGCCATCTTCTGAAGATAGTTTTACATGCACACTTTGCTATCTTCTGAATATAGTTTAACATGCACACTTTGCCATCTTCTGAAGATAGTTTTACTTGCACACTTTGCTGCATTCTGAAGATAGTTTTACATGCACGCTTTGCCATCCTCTGAAGATAGTTTTACATGCACACTTTGCTATCTTCTGAATATAGTTTAACATGCACACTTTGCTATCTTCTGAATATAGTTTTACATGCACACTTTGCCATCTTCTGATGATAGTTTTACATGCACACTTTCCCATCTTCTGAAGATAGTTTAACATGCACACTTTGCTATCTTCTGAATATAGTTTTACATGCACACTTTGCCATCTTCTGATGATAGTTTTACATGCACACTTTCCCATCTTCTGAATATAGTTTTACATGCACACTTTGCCATCTTCTGAAGATAGTTTTACATGCACACTTTGCTATCTTCTGAATATAGTTTAACATGCACACTTTGCCATCTTCTGAAGATCATGCACACTTTGTTATCTTCTGAAGATAGTTTAACATGCACACTTTGATGTCTTCAGAAGATAATGTTATATCACACTTTGCTATCTACTTCTACTAAGAGTTTCATGATATCTTCTGAAAATAGTTTTACATGCACACTTTGCCATCTTCTGAAGATAGTTTTACATGCACACTTTGCTATCTTCTGAATATAGTTTAACATGCACACTTTGCTATCTTCTGAATATAGTTTAACATGCACACTTTGCTATCTTCTGAAAGAGTTTTACATGCACACTTTGCCATCTTCTGAAGATAGTTTTACATGCACACTTTGCTATCTTCTGAATATAGTTTAACATGCACACTTTGCTATCTTCTGAATATAGTTTAACATGCACACTTTGCCATCTTCTGAAGATCATGCACACTTTGCCATCTTCTGAAGATCATGCACACATTGCTATCTTCTGAAGATAGTTTAACATGCACACTTTGATGTCTTCTGAAGATAATGTTATATCACACTTTGCTATCTACTGAAGAGTTTCATATCTTCTAAAGATAGTTTTACATGCACACATTGCTATCTTCTGAAGATAGTTTACATGCACACTTTGCTATCTTCTGAAGATAGTTTTACACACACACTTTGCCATCTTCTGATGAATGAAGATAGTACACTTTGCTATCTTCTGACGAGTTTAGCTACTAAAGAGTTTTAAATGCACACTTTGCCATCTTCTGAAGATAGTTTTACATGCACACTTTGCTATCTTCTGAAGATAGTTTTACATGCACACTTTGCCATCTTCTGAAGATAGTTTTACATGCACACTTTGCTATCTTCTGAATATAGTTTTACATGCACACTTTGCCATCTGAAGATAGTTTTACATGCACACTTTGCTATCTTCTGAATATAGTTTAACATGCACACTTTGCTATCTTCTGAATATAGTTCAACATGCACACTTTGCCATCTTCTGAAGATAGTTTTACATACACACTTTGCCATCTTCTGAAGATCATGCACACTTTGTTATCCTCTGAAGATAGTTTAACATGCACACTTTGATGTCTTCTGAAGATAATGTTATATCACACTTTGCTATCTACTTCTACTAAGAGTTTCATGATATCTTCTGAAAATAGTTTTACATGCACACTTTGCCATCTTCTGAAGATAGTTTTACATGCACACTTTGCTATCTTCTGAATATAGTTTAACATGCACACTTTGCTATCTTCTGAATATAGTTTAACATGCACACTTTGCTATCTTCTGAAAGAGTTTTACATGCACACTTTGCCATCTTCTGAAGATAGTTTTACATGCACACTTTGCTATCTTCTGAATATAGTTTAACATGCACACTTTGCTATCTTCTGAATATAGTTTAACATGCACACTTTGCTATCTTCTGAAAGAGTTTTACATACACACTTTGCCATCTTCTAAAGATCATGCACACGTTGCTATCTTCTGAAGATAGTTTAACATGCACACTTTGATGTCTTCTGAAGATAATGTTATATCACACTTTGCTATCTACTGAAGAGTTTCATGATATCTTCTAAAGATAGTTTTACATGCACACATTGCTATCTTCTGAAGATAGTTTACATGCACACTTTGCTATCTTCTGAAGATAGTTTTACATGCACACTTTGCTATCTTCTGAAGATAGTTTTACATGCACACATTGCTATCTTCTGAAGATAGTTTACATGCACACTTTGCTATCTTCTGAAGATAGTTTTACACGCACACTTTGCCATCTTCTGATGAATGAAGATAGTACACTTTGCTATCTTCTGACGAGTTTAGCTACTAAAGAGTTTTAAATGCACACTTTGCATCTTCTGAAGATAGTTTTACATGCACACTTTGATGTCTTCTGAAGATAGTTTAACATGCACACTTTGATGTCTTCTGAAGATAATGTTATATCACACTTTGCTATCTACTGAAGAGTTTCATGATATCTTCTGAAAATAGTTTTACATGCACACTTTGCCATCTTCTGAAGATAGTACACTTTGCCGTCTTCTGAAAGAGTTTTACATACACACTTTGCTATCTTCTAAAGATAGTTTTACATGCACTTTGCTACCTTTTGAAGATAGTTTAACATGCACACTTCACCATATTCTGAAGATATGAATGGGGGGAAGTGGCATAGAGAGAAGCAGGCAGTGTCCTCCTAGAAATCATGTACCATCAGTACATCACAAGTTGTCGGTGCACGATGGTCCTTGGGTAAGTGTATACCGGTAGTCTGGGGGAATAACAAAAATTGGCCAAAATCTGTGACGGGGTTTGTGACATGCATTGGCAGCAAAATAATGCCACATTTCAAACAATATACAGGCCCTTAGTAACCTTCTTCAAGCAGTCAATATTCTATTAGGGGTCTCCCTGTCAGTCTGAAATACTGTCAATTTGAACCCCTGTCAGTCAGAAAACCTGTTAGGGTTAGGGTTAACCCTAACTGACAGGTGATCGGATTGACAGTGTTTTCTAACTGATGGGGGATCCCCTTCTATTACCATACGTGAGTAATTAAAGTCCCATCTTCGAGTAAAGTCCCACCCCCAATTCGGTTTTGAAGTGTCCCTGGACCTATAATCCTGGCAGAAATTTGTTGCCACATCAGCATTGTTATTAAAAGCATACACTCGCCAGAGTTGTGATATGTTATACATTTTTGCATAATATTTGCACAATAGTTGAAAATGTACAGTCATCCTATACAGTCTCCCCTTCCCCACATCCTCAAATGTTTTAAAATTCTGATTTTTACCCACCTGATTATAATGTACAATTATAGGTTAATAACTATGCATCAGTTACTTGGAGGACATTGTGGAAAATTTTAACATTTTGCCTTTGCAACCCAAGGAATATCCAGAGGCGTGCAGCCCGGGGGATATTCCGAGGTCCAAAGCAAAATGTTTAGGTTTTTCACAATGCCTGACATATAAGTGCAGCAATGTTATTTATCGAATTCATTACCGTCATCTTTAACTCATCACACAACCAAATCTCAAGATTTTATTCTTTGAAATTTGTTGAAATCAACAATTTTAATCACAAGCTATATTTTGGCCTTTAAAAAATCAAACAGGCCTAAAAGGGATTTACCAATTACAGCAGTGCAAAATCATGCCAAATGCAAATATGGTGGTTGCAAGTGCGTGAAGTGTTCCGGCGCAAAGGATGCACACACACACACAATTCCAACAACTTCACTGCGTGTGTGTGCATCCCACAGGATATGATGACGCAATCACCCTAAGTGATTATATAGGCATGCTTTCACTGGCCTGACCAGTGTAAGACCTGTGTCAGCGACCTAGTGCTAGGCATGCGAGGGATCTTGGGTTCGAATCCCACCAAGAAGTCGTTCGGGTGTTAGGGGTTAATGAACTAACATACTAGTACACTGCAAAAATTAAAGCCTTTGATGCTGTATTTGTGATAAAGTCTGATATTTTTAATGAAATCACAATGTTAAATACTTTGAATCAAAAATATTAGTCAAACTTGATGGTTGAAATGTCTTGCTGCTCACATGAATCACTGACATATAAATTATATGTATATTATAATGCGTCTTTATGACGTTAGGCCTATACGTCTAATCTTATTTATGAGTTCATGTGTGAATCTAATATGTTCATAATAAACTGGCCTCAAAAAGAAACTTATATTTTTCACAAGGTCATATCTTAAAATCCTGTCCATAAAAATGAACAAAAATTGCACACAGGATTACTTCAACAGTCTACTCTAAACACTGGTCAGTAACCAAACAGTTGTCCAACTAACACAACAGCAAAATACATTGACATGGAACAGCTGCCTGGACCACATTCACAGCCAAATAATTGGCACCGAAATCTGGGTTATTCCTTCATGTAATTTTACACAAAATTAGGGTTAGCGTTAAGGTTACTAGGTTAGGGTTAGTTTAGGGTTAGGATTAGGGTTAGGATTATGATTAGGCTTAGGATTAGGGTTAGAGTTAGGATTAGATTACACGAAATAATTACATTAAGGATCAACCGAAATCTGTGAGTAAGTGGAATAGTGTGGAAAAAGACCTGTTTCTTGAAGAAAGTGTGTGAAAAGCAGAAGCAGCCCGGTTCCACACAATTGTACTTACTCTTTCGAAATAATCACCTGTTTAAGGATGTTAACGCATTCTCACAGATTTACTTTGCTGGGTGCCAATTATTCACCTGTGAATATGGTCCAGGAAGCTGTTCTGTGTCAGTGCATTTTGCTGTTGTGTCAGTTGTACAACTGCTTGGTTACTGACATGTGTTTGGAGTAGAGTATTGGAGTAATCCTGTGTGTAATTTTTATGGACAGGATTTTAAGATATGACCTTGTGAAAAATTCTTAGTTTCTTTTTGAGGCCAGTTAACATTAAGCATATCAACCTCAAAGTGATACACACATTGATATTATAAGCGCTGCAGGGTCATAATTTCGTTTCACACTATGATAATCAATCTTGATTCTTGCAGGATAAATTTGTGGGAATCATTTGATTCTTGCAAATCAACTTCTGTGTAAACTACAAAAGTTTGTGAGAATCAACTTTGATTCATGTAAATCTGTTTCGAGAATCCTTGCGAGAATTGATTCTCGCATTCTTGCCAAAATTCTGACCCTGTGCTGGGATGAAATGGTAATTTTCTTTGTTTTTCCTCATTTATTTGATTTGGATTAAAATTATTAAGAGGAAATATCTGAGAGTAAAAACTAACATTTTGTGAACAAAAACTCAAATCTATTTTTTCTGGAAATGTTACAATATTGCAAAATAATCTGTAAATTAATTGAGGTTTATTTTACATCTTTGGGCTCAAGAATATTTGTGACCGTCCACCACAAACCTCTATTAAAGGCTTATTCAGTGATTTGCCAATTTATAAAATCATAAAAATCATTATTTGTTTTATTGCACCTTGTTCGAGAATATACAGTATGTGATGTGATCAAGTGAATTCAATCATTTGTCTAACAACACCATTTTTTTATTTTTTGGTTCCTATAGACGAATCCAATTTCACGCATTCCTATACCCCAATGGCTGCCAAAGTTGGGTCCCTGTCGGCTCAATCTCACCTAAAATGTGAAATAATGCGGCATTGGAGGGTATTTTAAACTGCATTCTACCACCCGTGTTACACGTAGACAAAAGAATGATGACAGTTTACAACACAAAAGAATCTAACATCGATTTTTAAGCGTTTTTTTTTGGTGTTGCGTGGACCCAAAGATGGCCGACCAAATCCTGACCATGACTTGCCTCGTTGGATTCGTCTATATTAAAGCCATAATGTGTGATTTGCTCCACAGCGACAACCTCAATTTTTCTTGAATTTCTACTTTTTGCATGATTGTAATACCCAGTTGTGTACTAAAATAGCATGTGAAAGACTAAGCCTGAAGTGATTTAATTACAGTAACATATAAGTTTTTATAATCAGAGTTCATCCATCGAGTGCTTGTAAACGTCTTGTGAGTGACACATTACACATTTAAAAATGTGTAATCGTATCATTGAATCAGTGACGCATAAATTGTGTTCATATCGTATTCGTTGTACGTCTTATAATATATG